>NC_136737.1:29129133-29196633 GCF_936440315.1 Barbus barbus | reverse complement strand
AAACACAATAGATGATATTTTGAATATTGTTGCTACACTGTAAAACATTTACATTTTGAAAAATTGTGGAAACTGACAAATGAATATTGGCTCAACAAATTGCTTCCCAATAATTGTCCCAAAACAAAAAAAAAAATGCACTGTAGTAATTTTAGCTGAAGGTCTGAAGTTAAAATTAAAAATATACATTCACCGAACATATTAAATTGTGCTCAGCCAATCTATCAAGCAGAAGTGAAAAATCTGTGTTGTCTGAACAAGCTTTGCAGCAGAAAACACGTGCACACATGCGCCTGAGAGAAACCGTTACTGTAGTGAATTCAACTTCCTGTGCGCGGGAGAGCGAGAGAGCGGAGCCGATGCTGAAGGACGACAGAACATCATTTACAGACGGATTTTCTATCATTGAAGTTATGCTACGTATACTGAGTTTTGTATTTATTAAGTCATGTTTCATGTACTACATTGTATTTTTCAGAGTAACAGTGAATTCACTCCTTTACTGTGTCATGCTGGCGTTTATAACCTAGTTTAGCTCGTACTGATCTCTCGGTAGGAGTGTGTGATATATATCATCTGTGATAATATTGTAATTGTTGTTTTAATGATGTGGGATTTGACATTAATAAACATTTACAGTGTGTTTTTTACTGCATTATTCAGTCTTTAAAATGCATTTAGACTGATCACATATGATATGGGGGCAGAAAATATCATTTATGTAATTTCATAATCATCATCACACGAAGAGTGCCGTTTTTAGAAAATATTTAGATATCATTTTGTCAATATCACACACCCCTATGTCTCAGCTACCTAAAGTTACTATTTATTGAACTAAATTATTTTGATCTCACTTTATGATGAATATGAAATGTATGAGACACAAGGAATATGTTTCTGCTATAACTATGTTTTTGTTCCCATTAGTGTAACTCATCATTGCTAGGTCTGAGGAGAAAGGAACCACTATGAATTTCACTGAGTATTTAACAGTAGTTCTTATTGGATATATGTTTATTTCATATTAGTGTCAAATACTATTAGCTCTTAGATGTAATTTGTGAGGAGTTGCTTTATTGTAATGTAGGCTGCTAATTCTAATGTAGACTTGGTATTGACATTGTGTATTTTTTTATGTTACAGAGTACAGAGGCATTGGAGAACCACACAACTGTAAAGAAAATGGGAATTATTGAAATAGTAAGCAGCAGCAGTTGCACTTCAAGGGTCCTGTCAAGTGTGCTGAATGCCTCCGTTGTCCTGGAAGAGGAGCTGGTGCTTCACAACTTAGGAGACTTTGTAAATGCATTTATTGTATTATTTTGGATTATTGTATGTACTCATCAAAATTTGGTAACTCACAGAATTACCAAAAAATTTTGCCATAAGTCAAATATATTAAGGTTCTGCAATATATAAATATATTGTGGAAACTTAAATTCCTGTAGAGCTGCTTTGCAACGATTTGTATCCTAAAAAGCGCTATACAAATAAACTTGAATTGAATCCTGGAGTACAACAAGGATTTAAAGGGATAGTTTACCCCAAAATTAAAATTCTGTCATTAATTACTTACCCTCATGTCGTTCAAAACCCATGAGACCTTCGTTCATCTTCAGAAAACAAATTAAGATATTTTTGATGAAATCCGATGATGACTTTTTTTTTGATAAAACAACGGTCTTATTGATGTGGAACGACAGGAGGCATGTATTAATGACAGAATTTTAACCTCAAAGTACCTCTTATGAGTTTTTTGGCAAACATTTGACGTGTAAGATGCAGTTTCATGAGCTCAAAGTACCTCTTGTGAGAATGGTAGAGTTCATGTGAAATTACTCTAAACACTGGTTGAAGGAACCTCAGATAAATTATTACTATTATTTATTAAATTATTATTATTTTATGGTGTTTTCAACATTTTTGCACGTTTGTGAATATATTATTGTACAAGGTGCAATTCATAAGCTTTGTGTATCTTATGATAATTAAAATGCATGATTTTCTAAGGTATACTGTGTAGAAAATTTCAATGTATTTATAATTTTAAATGTATTTATAATTTTATTTTCACAATATTGTTGTATATTTTCATTAAAAGTATTAAAATGTGGCAGTGTTTAGTGTATCATTTAGTAAGTTTTTCCTTTTCTTTTGGGACAACAGGGAATAAACAATTCAGTAAGGTTGCTTTAGCACTATACATTTACCAATACACATTTTTAAATTAGGTAAAACAAAAAATGTATGCTACTACTATTTATAATATTCATTTGGGCCAATAACTTGGTTTGGTTTGACTTCTTTTTTCCCAGCTGGCTCAACATATTTTCTCATTGAGCCAATGTTAAAAGACTGTTGCCACAATTGATCAAATTCAGTTAGCAGAAATACAATTGGTTCAATGGAAAAATGTAGATGTAATCAGTCACTAGAAAATTTGTTGGAGAGTTGAGGAGGTCTGACATTTTTTACAGTGTAACCAAAGTTTGGGTATTATTGCTTACCATTGTGTGGACAAAAAACATTTCTCTAAATATCTTCTCTTATGTTCAGAGAAGACAGTCATGCTGTTTTGAAATGATTTGAAGATAATTAAAGTGACGACAGAGTTTTAATTTTTGGGTGAACTATCGCTTTAACATGAAATGTTTTTGTTTGGCAGTATTTTCAGACAGTTTTTGTGTTTAATAATATAATAACACTTACTGTAGTTTCTGTAGTTTACAGCGTGGATCCTCCAGTAGAGCAGAGAGCAGCTTCACTCCTGAGTCTCCTGGTTTATTACCGCTCAGATCCAGTTCAGTCAGGTGTGAGGGGTTTGATCTCAGAGCTGAACTCAGAGCAGCACAGCCTTTCTCTCCAATCCTGCAGCTCCTCAGCCTGCAGAGAGAAAGAGAACAACTAAAGATGAGTTAAGTTCATTCACTGTTTGTCACAGACACATGAATGAGGTGTCAAATCGACCGGCTCATTGAGGAGAGGAGTGCTGTATCTTTTCTAAGTGATCGGACCTACGATGTTCACACAGCAGACGAAAAAAGTAGGGCTGTAACGTCCTAGTCGATTAGTCGATTAATTGGTCGATATGGTCTGGTTCGACCAAAAATCTGATTGGTCGATTTTTTGCCGCGCTCATTTCATCAGTTTGGCCGCGCTCATTTCATCAGGTGGAAAGCACTAATTGCTAATGGGGGTGTTTTCAGAGCACCCCTGTTTCACAGGTAACAGTCTGTTTTCAGAACACCCCCATTGTTTTCACTTTTTTTGGATTAGCCCAACCCACTGGAGAAGAGAGACAGATAAGTAGGCTTTAGAAGGTTTGATGTTGAATATTATTTATTTAATAACAAGCTAGTGTAAAAACAAGAAGCTGTCTCCTTCCAAAGAACCAGTGTTAATTTCGTTAACGAAGAGGACGACGAAAAATATTCGTTAACAAACTTTTTTTCTGTGACTAAGATGAGAAGTTGACGAGATAAAATTAATATCTGATGATAAAAACTATGACGAAATGTATGCGCGTCTTCGTTAACGAGACGAGACGGGACTAAAATGTTATTTGAGGACTACCGGACATTCAAAATACATCCTATAGGCTAAGTTGACTGTCTTGTCTTTTAAAATGTGCGTCCCTGTCTCTGGATCGCAATCAGATGAGGGGCGTTTGTATATCTCACAGTATGGCAGCCGCAGTGGGCGGATACGCTACCAAAACGCAAACTAGCGATCTGAAACAATGGCCTCAGCAACTGAATGGTTATAGGGATAGGGTGACCAGACATCCCGTTTTTCCCAGGAGTCACAATTCGTTGTTGATTAACTTAAAGTTAGTGAAGGCGCGATAGGCGGAATCACTCTGATAGAAGTGCTCCACTTTCTCAGTTCTCACACAGTGCGCGATCAGTTCTCAGTTCTCACAATATTGCGCAATTGCGCTGTGCCCACTGTTTGTGTTAGTTTTGAGCCTAAGATGCTTTATTTTTCAGTTATGCACTTTATTTGGTTTCTGCTCTTTTGTTTAATAAATATTCTTTTTTTATTAAAGTGGACGCGCCTTTTGTGTTTATTAAGAGTAAAAGCTTTAAGTCTATTCGTGTCTCAGCCGCGAAGCTGAGCTCTTATGTTCAGCCTCGCTCTGTGCGAGCTGCGCAGAGCGGCTGAAATGATAGTGTCTGACAGTTATACTTATAACATATGACAAAAATAATTTTCTAAATTATGTTGCACGTTCCTCAAAAGTTCTTGTGATATCACTAGTTGACAACATAGTACTGTTTTCAGAAATCACAGGCTATGATATTGTGCAGGTACACGTGATGCACCGCTGTCAGAGACGACAGACTCGTGTGTCAGACTCATTTCAGTGCAAAATGATTAGGTCAAAAACGATTTAATATACTGCAAATAGCCTATTAGTTTTTTATGTTTATTTATAATTAATTTAGGCAGACAACAAGGCTACGAAGTACTGAGCACAGTGCGTATCTAATTAATGTAACGTACGTTTTTTTTTCTCCCCAACGTCATTTTTAGTCGATTTTTAGTCGAAAGTTTCAGGACTTCAGTCGACCAAGATTTTCTTTGGTTGATTACAGCCCTAGAAAAAAGCAGGCAAAAAAATCCCATAGACTTACAATGACGGAATGTTCATGAATTTGAATCTCAACTGACACTTTCACACACACAGACACACACACACACACACACTCTCTCACACACACACACACACACACACACTTCAACAGAAACATACATTAGCTGAACCCTGTTTGTTTTACGTGTTATTTATAACAAACCATATTACAGATGCGTTGTCAGATTTAAGTTGAACCGCGGTCCTAGCGCGTGCCGTCCACGAACCGTTCCACCCCTACCTCATATCATCATATTATTATTATTATTATTATTATTAGAATAGCCTATATCTCAATGAGTCTACTTAAAGAAAGAGAAAGAAAAGAAACTAAATAAATAATTTCTAAATGTTCTACCTCATATCATAAACACATAGAAATGTATAAGTATTCATGGCAACCCGTCAAAATAAAAGTTTGGTTTCACTTGAAGACATTGCGGCAGAAATATATTACTATTGTTCAGTAATAGGCTACTACTAATAACATTATTAAAAGCTTATTTTTCAGGAATAATCATACAATATTTCTTCAATGTTTTAATTGTAATATTAAATCCCCTTTATTTTCCAAAAAAACAAGATTTCATTTTCATTTTCATTAATTAAAAGATAAATTAAATGAATGTTTTATGCCTTAATAAATGTAAATACACAACACAGAGTTTCTGAGGAACAAAATATAAATGTTAGAATAAATTAAACTTGTTTTTATACTTTTAAATAATTAGACAATAAAACTGAATTTGGTAACAATAAAACAATTAATTGGGCCCTAAACATGTATTTTTTGCTAAATAAATTGATGTTAAATTGTTTAAGTTTCATGATTTTAATTAATTAGACATACTTTGATTAGTAAAATGTAATTTGATCATTAAAAAGATATGTAATTCAGGTCCTGTTATCATGATCATAACCATCATAAAGCCTTCGTTGGGGCAAAATAGGAGAAAGACAAATGATTATCAATGTACTTATTCATACGTATGTTATCCAGGTGTTAATCCACAAGTACTTTCTAGATACAAAGTAAAAAATCCTTTCTTTGCTACGTCACCACCGCGCAGTTTGAGCGCAGCTCCGACACGTGACCGTGACGTCTAACGTGTCAAATATTATATAATTTGTATATTATGTATAATCATTCTTTAAATGTCAACTCTGTATTTTTGCATTCCATTAATTTAAAAAAACAAACGCCTGAATACTATGGGATTTTTGCCAAACGGCTGGCGAGCGTATGCACCTTAATTCTCCTGTCAGTTTGCTTAGAGAGTAGAAAAAACTGCAGTTATCACACCCCATACATGCACTCACACACACACACACACACACACTCACACACACACACACACAAAATCACACACACACGCACCCACACAAAATCACACACACACACACACACACTCGCACACACAATTACACGCGCACACACAATCACACACGCACACACAATCACACACACACACACACACACACACACACACACACACACACACACACACACACGCACACACAATCACACGCGCACACACAATTACACGCACACACACAATCACACACGCACACACAATCACACACGCACACGCACACACACGCACACACACACACACGCACACACACACACACGCACACACACACGCACACACACGCACACACACACACACGCACACTCACACACGCACACACACACACACGCACACACAATTACACGCACACACACACAATCACACACAATCACACACACACACAATCACACACACACACACACACACACACACACACAATTACACGCACACACACAATCACACGCACACACACACACACAATCACACACACGCAATCACACACACACACGCACACACACACACACACGCGCGCGCACACACACACTCACACGCACACACAATTACACGCACACACATAATCACACACACACACACACGCACACACACACACAATTACACGCACACACACAATTACACGCACACACACACGTGCACACACACACACATGAATCTCACGATCACAACTCTCCAGTCTGAACTTATGGAGCTTTTCCACTGCATAGTGCGGCACGGTTCAGTACAGCTCACTTCTGGTGGGTTTTCCACTGGGAACAGTACCTGGTACTTTTTTAGCACCACCTCGGCCGAGGTTTCAAGCGAGCCGTACCGTTAGCAAAACATGACGTTTAAACTCTGCTGATCACTGATTGGCCGGAGAAAATTGTCACTGATTTAAATCAGCACAGCCAGCGAAGGATCAAACGCAACTTTTGAATGAGCGCACCTTTTTTAAACAACCAAAAAAATGTCTGTTTCGTTGTCTGTTGAGGAAGTACAGATGTTCCTCTCGTTGATAGCCGAGGAGCGGATCCAGCGAGAGCGTGATGGAGAGACACAGAATTAAAACGTTTTTCAGGAGTCACGGCAGTAGAGGCGGTGCAACTATAACGACACGAGAATAATCCCGTCCTCTCTAAAGCGGTACTAAACTGCAGTGGAAACACAAAACGAGCCGAACTGAGCCGTGTCGTGCCGTTCTGAACCGTGCCGAGCCGAGTCGTACCACGCAGTGGAAAAGAGCCATTAGTCAGAGGGTGCAAGAATAACCTATTCTTTAAGTGACTGTCTACTGCTAATCTAGTTCATGAGAATAAAACTCCCACACAATGATGTACAAGTACAGGGGTAGACAATAAGGGAAATTTGTGTCTTTTGAAGTTCACTGGCCCAGGTCAAAGCGTCGGGTATTGATCCCAATAATCACGAAAAAGAACAGTTTGCTTGAACAACATGAATAACATTTATTTTTTTAAGGTAGGTTTAGTGCAAAGTGCAGCAAAACTGTGCAAAAACATGAAACAAGTGCAAATAAACCTATTGCATAGGATTCATTCTCCGTAGTCACACAGCAATTCATTATATTATGTTCATACCATAGGTTTCATACGTTAACGTTTCTCTAACTTACTTGTCTGCATATGTGGGCATTGATCTGCAGAGCTCACAGTAAACCTCTTTTTTTCTTGATCGTAGCCCAGCTAGGGGTGGGCGATATGGGAACAATATCATATCACAATTTTTTTTTAGAAATATCACGATTCTTTGTCATGTTGGTTTTACAAGTTGTCTGAGCATTACAGCCAAACTAGAAAGACAAAGCCTTTCAAGGTAACAAAAAAAAAAAAAAAAAAAAGACATGGCAGATATTTAGGCCAAAGTGGGCGAAGATAAAAATCTTTGTCATCATTTTATCTCTCTTATTAAAAAATAAGAACAAAGATACACATTACAAATACGCATAATATACAAATAAAACAAACAGTGCTTTATTTTCAGGTACAATAGGTGTATTTAGCAGAGCATTCAATGAAATTAAATGAACAAATATAAAAATAAAACACTACATAGACTGATTCCTAAAGATTTTCAGTCAAGAATAGTGAGTGATTTTTCTCTTTGTGTTTTGTTGTTTTGTTAACGTTAAATGAATAGTTCCCCCAAAAATAAATATTCTGTCATCTGTCTGTCAATTCTGTCATAATGTTTTATTTTTATACCATCATTTACTCAAAAGTTGTTTTAAACCTGAATGAGTTTCTTTCTTCTGCTGAACATAAATGCTATTTTGAAGAAGGTGGAAAACCAAACAGTTGCTGGTCCTCAGTGACTTCCATAGGATTTTTCTTTCCTGCTATCAAAGTCAATGTGGACCAGCAACTGTTTGGTTACCCTCATTCTTCAAAATATCTTATTTTGGGTTCAGCACAAGAAATTAATAGAGGTTTGGGACAACATGTGAGTGAGTAAATAATGACAGAAATTAAATGTTAGGGTGAACTATCCCTTTAATGACAGTCGACAGCATGTTTAGTGTCCTGTCCCTTTAAGAGCTGCACGCATCTAATATACAGGCACTCATCCGTTTCTCTCTTAACTATTTACTTTCATTTTAGAGATAACCAACTGAGTCTGTATGTAAACCTTGTGTGTTTTGACAGTATTAGCGCAAAGTTAGTTGAGTAATCAGGCGCTGTTAGAAAGGCTTTTTAGTCCGTGCTTCAGGTGTATGTGCTCAGAAAAAGCGCACGTCAGACCAGCGCGCGAATGAAACATTTAACCAGCAAGGCTTGTGTGCAAATAATGTACTTTTGCGATCGCGAATAAGTGCAGTGTCCTGTCAGAGTAACTCTACTGCTGTATGTCCTGTTGTACAGTATATAGAGACGGAGGAGCCAGAACTGTATTTGACAATGTGCGCGGTAGCGCGATACTACGATATTTCTTCAAAAGCAGATCGTGGAGACATTTTTATCGTCCATGATCTAAAATCGTCATATCGCACACCCCTAAGCCCAGCCAATTCCAGCGGTCTCGCCACTGGGGCTGAAACTTTCTCTGCCTTTTCTTTTCGTATTCCCTTTCGCTTTCCCTCAATTCCTCTGGTGATTTTCTCTTCCTTGCCTTCTCTTTTTTACCCGGCGTTTGGCCGGGTGATGGGGGTTTCAGAAACATGTAGCCTAGCTTAATAGTAGCTATAGGTAGGTGCTGAGCAGCAGTGTGCAGTTTGCGCGCGTAACCGCGGGAGCGAGCAAGGGATCACGTAACGTGTTAGCGGTGGTTACTGAGACGATTTAACAGAAATCAAAACACAGAACCACAGGTAATTAATGTGAAATTAGACTTTTTTTAATCGAGGCATTATTTTTACTGGCCCCACCGGGCTAGTGGTTGGAGCGATCTGGTGGCCCTGACGGTTTTAAAAGTACGTCCGGGCCACCGGGCCATTTATATTGTCGACCCCAGAAGTAACAATAATATTTGCAATAACATATCGATTTGTTGAATAATTAAGTAAATATACTTCCTTAATTTCCCTCTGTAAAGAAACCTCATTGCTGGCTACTCTCTGCTGTCTCAGACTACGACATCTTAGCCCTTTATCGGCCTCCGTAGCTTCTCTAAAGGCAGCGGTGAGCGGGAGACTGAGCCGTTGCTTGCAATTCACAAACTCAACCGCTACATGCTGCTAAAATCTACACACTGCACCTTTAAGTCGGCCGACTACTGCTTGATCAGAACAGAAAGTGTAGTTCTGGTCACTTCAGTACAACTTGCTAATCAGTGATAGACAGAAATCAAAAGGTCTCTGATGACGTGCTACTGCTCCATTCATCCATGAGCCTTTAGTCTGTTCTGTCCTGGACACAGATTTGAGGAAACATCAGCCTCCACATGATCTACTAGTCATTATGATTTCAGAAGAGCGAAGAATAAATAACAGTTTATTTGTCAGGTAAGAATGTATCATGTTAATTACATAATTAAAGAATAAGAATCCAATTCAGACTCAGAGATAATAAATACATAACATCAATTGCTCAGAGATGAATCTAAGAGAGAGAGGTGCAAACCTGACAGAGGAAACAGTAGCATTTATGAGTGCGGTTTACTCTGATATAAATACTCTTAAATCAGATTAAAATCTGTATCTGTATGTTTCATTTTGTCTGATACTTATGTACTTTGTTGTTCATTGGTCTATAACGCTGCCTTCTCGTGCTATCGGAAATGTCCTATTTCCCACGTATGAAGTCGTGATTACGAGCTTGTTGTGTTCAAGTGCTTTAATGTCAGAAATAATAAAATGTAGCATCCCATTGGTTGACAATCATATAAACATTCACCGCGCAACATGCAGTTTTCTGACAATTTCAGTCAAATACATGCTTATTTCACTGCTTATAAAACATAAAATATGCTTTGAATGATCGTTCATATCTAGCCTATAAATACAGTACTTAAGCGACAAGACAAAGGGATGTAGTTGTTGTGAGAACAGACAGCAGCAATGGTTGTCCCCTCCACCATGTTTAAAGATTATGACCCGCCCAACTCAGAAACTCTGGTATCAAAATTATTTCTGAATTTCCCAGTAAATATGACTTGAAAGGCCGTTCACATCCAATCTCCTGATTACTCCGATAGCATGTGAAGGCACAATAAGTGTATATCCCAGGGGTGCCCACACTTTTTTGAGCGGGGATCTCCTTTAAAAAAATAAATAGGCCTAAATAAAAAAAGCTGGTTGGGATGTATCTTTATATTGCATTAAGTTACATTTTTATTTAAAAAAATAATAATGTTCAATAATGCCTGCATTTCCCTAAAGCAGTGGTCCTCAACCTTTTTTACTCCAAGACCCCCTCTTCTCCAAATCAATACTGCAAGCCCAAACTTTTCTATTCACTAAAACCTTCGTATTTTCATGTCATTTTTTTAAACAAAGCAAATTCAAGAAAGATTTAAGCATCCCATGAACATACTTCACAAAAATGTCTCTAAAGTTGTATAGAATATCTACAAAGTATGTAAAAGTATGTATCTCTGAACTCAGCGATCTGAAGGCAGCTCGACAGCATCAGTGAATATTTCCTCTGTCAGAACAAGCTGTTTGAGCGTCTGATGCCCGTATGTACATGAACACCACTGATCCTCACAAACTTCTCCAAAACAGACGAGCATCCGTTATAAAACTCTGTGTATTCAACTAGGTGAATATCCTGAGCTGTGTTCAAGCAGAAATATGATATTATAGTGATCAGTGCACCGAGAGCACAAATACACACGGTTCGTTTGTGCATCAAATAACAGACACAACACACACCTAATGCACCATCCTGTATGTGACTGTAATCATCTTTACCTTGATGACAATCATCATCCATCAAAACTTTAGGCTACTAGTGTGACCCTGGCTTCTTTTATCCAGCCGAGATAAACATACATTAGTCTTGAGCACATTCAGTATAATCATTGTGTTTGATCATTTTGGCTGATACTTATGCTCATACAGAGTACTGTATGCTCATATCGTGTGACCCTGGCTTCTTTTATCCAGCCGAGAGCTGTATTGTGTATCATCTGCTCATCCAGAGGTTTTGAGCCGTCGTTCAGTCTGTATTTCACACAGATGAGAAACGGTCTGCTGCTCCGAAACACAGAACATCACAGAATACCTAGAGAGGTGGTGCTTATATTTATATATTTACATTATTTAACATATTAGTCATAACATTAGTGAATATATTATATTTTAGTTTTAAGTTATCTCGCGCCCCCCGGCTGAGAACCAGTGACCTAAAGCGTGATCTACCAGCATTGCCTTCACGATCGACCTGTTGGGCACCCCTGGTTTATACAAACATACATTAGTCTTGAGCACATTCAGTATAATCATTGTGTTTGATCATTTACATTTTGATTCTTAAACGCTCACCCAAAAATATAAAGTGTCATAATGTACTTCCCTGCATGTCGTTCCTGACCTGTATGACCTTCTTTCTTCTGTCAAACACAATAGATCATATTTTGGACATTGTTGGCAACCAAAGTTTGGGTATCAATGCTTTCTATTGTGTGGACAAAAACATTTCTCTAAATATCTTCTCTTATGTTTCACAGAATAAAGTCACACTGTTTGGAAATGACTTGAAGATAATTAAAGTGAAGACAGTTTTAATTTTTGGGTGAACTATCGCTTTAAAGTAAGGTTAAATAATTAATATTAATAATTGAATCTATATAAGCACTTTTCTGGGTTTGTAATATGTGATACTCTAAATGAATTTGTAATATATTCCGTTCAGTTTGGGCTAGCTTATAACACTGTCATGCTACAATACTATCGTGCCTAATGTATAGATGTTGTGGAATATCTGCTCTGAATATCTTTGTGTTGTTTCTAATGCATTTCGCTCAGTGTGGGGTAGTTTCAACATAACTTGTTTACAAATATCTGTTCTTAGGTGTAAATGTTTTCTACGTGCTAGTATATGTCCGGTGGCTGGCGTTCGCAAATTTCTCGGGTGTAAATGTTTGAAAAGCTGTAAATACGCGTGGTTTACAGCCCATCAACAGATATTTGTCCGTGTAATTGGCCATCAGCAGATATAGACACACATTGTATCCATCAGTTGGCCATCGGTTTGCTTTGGATTTTGCTAACTTTTTTTAGGCATGTGGCTGCATCATGCTCACCTGCATCAGCACCTCGCAAAGGGAAACGCAGGTGTCGTTCAGGTTTCAGTGCGATCGAGAATCATACTGAGTAAGTGCACAGACATGATATTTTACAGATGTAATTGAGTTTACATCGTAAACATGTACTTGTGTGACACTACAAAAACTGTTGTGATAATATATTACTACTAACTTCCTTTTTTTTTTTTTTTTTTTTTTACAGATTTGCCAAGGAAAATATTCAAGCACCTGTTTCGAAGAGAGCCAAGGCAAACAAGCAAGTAATCTCCAGGCAGTCCACTCTGTCATGGAAAACAGAGACGGATGTTGATATGATTCCACAGACTCTGTGATTCCGGCCGGCACGGGAAACTGGAGCTCAACTGACGTCTGCTGACTCGCATTCTCCCATGAGTCTATATATGTCTCTTTTGCACTGTCTTTTGTAACACTACATAAAACTTAGAACATATACTTGGATTTACACATGAAACAACATGTATTTATGTGCAATACCATGTGAGTGAGTAGGTTACACATAGGTGGGTGAGTGGGCCTAACAAACCATCTGCCTTTTGTAATGCTCTCATCTTTCCTTATATATGTCCTTATGTATACTGGACACAATTACTTCTTCTTGCATTGTCCCGGTTTGCACTGTTTTGCCTTGAATGTCTCTTTAGCACAGTCTTCTGTACCCCTTCTTAAAACTTCTTAATTTTGTAAAGTATGTCAGTTGACTTATACTATGCAAGACATTTAGTTCCTAAACATAGAGCAATTACAATAAAATAGATTAAAATCTTGGATCCCTCTGAAATTGTTTCTTCAGGTTGCCTCACAGCATTTCACCTTGCCTCAAAGTGACAGTCACACTGATGGGCCATTAGCAGCTTTAGGGGAGGGCCCTTTGTCTCTCAGGTGAAATCACTTAATATTCAAGACCATTACCACTCCCTCGCATATTGGCTTTCAATCACAAAACATGTCTTTAAACATTTAAATCAATATATTGTTTTCTGTGAATGAGTAAGCAGAATGATTTTCACATAATTGTGAAGTAAATATTCTAACCTACAAGAATGATTACTCAAAAGTCTTATTCAGGACCATTTAGTGTGGCTTTTATGGCCTTATTTCAGCTACATTTATTTTTCCAAAACTTACAAACCACGCATAATATTTTTTTTCTAAGAAATGCAGACATGTACATCCATATTGGTCACATAATATTGTAGCACAGTTTGTGCTGAATACAAAAAAAATTACATGTTGATCAATAGTATGTTATAAGAAGCTGAAATAAGCACAAATATCAGGGCATGTCAACATCTCAAGGGTCCCAAAATGACCTCAGACCCCAGAGGGTTAATTTTTGGACAGTTAGCAGTTGTTTAATTTCAACAGATAACAGACTGTTGCCACAATTGATCAAATTCAGTTAGCAGAAATCCAGTTGGGCCGATGGAGAAATGTAGATGTAATCAGTCACTAGAAAATTTGTTGGAGAGTTGAGGAGGCCTGAAATTTTTACAGTGTAACCAAAGTTTGGGTATTATTGCTTTCCATTGTGTGGATAAAAAACATTTCTCTAAATATCTTCTCTTATGTTCAGAGAAGACAGTCATGCTGTTTTGAAATGATTTGAAGATAATTAAAGTGACGACAGAGTTTTAATTTTTGGGTAAACTATCGCTTTAACACTAAATGTTTTTGTTTGGCAGTATTTTCACACAGTTTTTGTGTTTAATAATATAATAACACTTACTGTAGTTTCTGTAGTTTACAGCGTGGATCCTCCAGTAGAGCAGAGAGCAGCTTCACTCCTGAGTCTCCTGGTTTATTACCGCTCAGATTCAGTTCAGTCAGGTGTGAGGGGTTTGATCTCAGAGCTGAACTCAGAGCAGCACAGCCTTCCTCTCCAATACTGCAGTAACTCAGCCTGCAGAGAGAAAGAGAACAACTAAAGATGAGTTAAGTTCATTCACTGTTTGTCACAGACCCATGAATGCGGTGTCAAATCGACCGGATCATTGAGGAGAGGAGTGCTGTATCTTTTCTAAGCGATCGGACCTACGATGTTCACACAGCGGATGAAAAAGCAGACAAAAAAAATCCCATAGACTTACAATGACGGAATGTTCATGAATTTGAATCTCAACTGTCACTTTCTCACACAGACACACACACACACTCACAGACACACACACACACACACACACACTCTCTCTCTCTCTCACTCACAGACACACACATACTCTCTCTCTCTCACACACACACACACACACACACACTCTCTCTCTCTCTCTCTCTCTCTCACACACAGACACACACACACACACTCACAGACACACGCACACACTCTCTCTCACACACACACACACACACACTCTCTCTCTCTCTCACAGACACACACATACTCTCTCTCTCTCTCTCTCTCTCTCTCTCACACACACAGACACACACACATCAACAGAAACATACATTAGCCGAACCCTGTTTGCAATAATATTTGCAATAACACATCGATTTGTTGAATAATTAAGTAAATATACTTCCTTAATTTCCCTCTGTAAAGAAACCTCATTGCTGGCTACTCTCTGCTGTCTCAGACTACGACATCTTAGCCCTTTATCGGCCTCCGTAGCTTCTCTAAAGGGAGCGGTGAGCGGGGGACTGAGCCGTTGCTTGCAATTCACAAACTCAACCGCTACATGCTGCTAAAATCTATACACTGCACCTTTAAGTCGGCCGCCTACTGCTTGATCAGAACAGAAAGTGTAGTTCTGGTCACTTCAGTACAACTTGCTAATCAGTGATAGACAGAAATCAAAAGGTCTCTGATGACGTGCTACTGCTCCATTCATCCATGAGCCTTTAGTCTGTTCTGTCCTGGACACAGATTTGAGGAAACATCAGCCTCCACAAGATCTACTAGTCATTATGATTTCAGAAGAGCGAAGAATAAATAACAGTTTATTTGTCAGGTAACAATGTATCATGTTAATTACATAATTAAAGAATAAGAATCCAATTCAGACTCAGAGATAATAAATACATAACATCAACTGCTCAGAGATGAATCTAAGAGAGAGAGGTGTAAACCTGACAGAGGAAACAGTAGCATTTATGAGTGCGGTTTACTCTGATATAAATACTCTTAAATCAGATTAAAATCTGTATCTGTATGTTTCATTTTGGCTGATACTTATGTACTTTGTTGTTCATTGGTCTATAACGCTGCCTTAACGTGCTATCGGAAATTTCCTATTTCCCACGTATGAAGTCGTGATTACGAGCTTGTTGTGTTCAAGTGCTTTAATGTCAGAAATAATAAAATGTAGCATCCCATTGGCTGACAATCATATAAACATTCACCGTGCTATACATGCAGTTTTCTGACAATTCTGGGATTTCAGTCAAATACATGTTTATTTCTCTGCTTATAAAACATAAAATATGCTTTGAATGATCGTTCATATCTAGCCTATAAATACAGTACTTAAGCGACAAGACAAAGGGATGTAGTTGTTGTGAGAACAGACAGCAGCAATGGTTGTCCCCTCCACCATGTTTAAAGATTATGACCCGCCCAACTCAGAAACTCTGGTATAAAAATTATTTCTGAATTTCCCAGTAAATATGACTTGAAAGGCCGTTCACATCCAATTTCCCGATTACTCTGATAGCATGTGAAGGCACAATAAGTGTATATCCCAGGGGTGCCCACACTTTTTTGAGCGGGGATCTACTTTTAAAAAATAAATAGGCCTAAATAAAAAAAGCTGGTTGGGATGTATCTTTATATTTGAATTAAGTTAAATTTTTATTTAAAAAAAAAAAAAATAATAATGTTCAATTCTTAGTACCCCATAAAACCGTGCCTGCATTTCCCTAAAGCAGTGGTCCTCAACCTTTTTTTACTCCAAGACCCCCTCTTCTCCAAATCAATACTGCAAGCCCAAACTTTTCTATTCACTAAAACCTTCGTATTTTCATGTCATTTTTTCAAACAAAGCAAATTCAAGAAAGATTTAAGCATCCCATGAACACACTTCACAAAAATGTCACTTAAGTTGTATATAATATCTACAAAGTATGTAAAAGTATGTATCTCTGAACTCAGCGATCTGAAGGCAGCTCGACAGCATCAGTGAATATTTCCTCTGTCAGAACAAGCTGTTTGAGCGTCTGATGCCCGTATGTACATGAACACCACTGATCCTCACAAACTTCTCCAAAACACACGAGCATCCGTTATAAAACTCTGTGTATTCAACTAGGTGAATATCCTGAGCTGTGTTCAAGCAGAAATATGATATTATAGTGATCAGTGCACCGAGAGCACAAATACACACGGTTCGTTTGTGCATCAAATAACAGACACAACACACACCTAATGCACCATCCTGTATGTGACTGTAATCATCTTTACCTTGATGACAATCATCATCCATCAAAACTTTAGGCTACTAGTGTGACCCTGGCTTCTTTTATCCAGCCGAGATAAACATACATTAGTCTTGAGCACATTCAGTTCAATCATTGTGTTTGTCATGCTGTTTGGAAATGACTTGAAGATAATTAAAGTGAAGACAGAGTTTTAATTTTTGGGTGAACTATCGCTTTAACATGAAATGTTTTTGTTTGGCAGTATTTTCACACAGTTTTTGTGTTTAATAATATAATAACTTACTGTAGTTTCTGTAGTTTACAGCGTGGATCCTCCAGTAGAGCAGAGAGCAGCTTCACTCCTGAGTCTCCTGGTTTATTACCGCTCAGATTCAGTTCAGTCAGGTGTGAGGGGTTTGATCTCAGAGCTGAACTCAGAGCAGCACAGCCTTCCTCTCCAATACTGCAGTAACTCAGCCTGCAGAGAGAAAGAGAACAACTAAAGATGAGTTAAGTTCATTCACTGTTTGTCACAGACCCATGAATGAGGTGTTAAATCAACCGGCTCATTGAGGAGAGGAGTGCTGTATCTTTTCTAAGTGATCGGACCTACGATGTTCACACAGCGGACGAAAAAACAGACAAAAAAATCCCATAGACTTACAATGACGAAATGTTCATGAAAGCATAATCTAGCCGCTGCCGTTTTCAAAGCAAAACTGTGACATTTCATTCACTGACGCTCTTCAATCAGCGGCTCTAAACCCGGAAGCGCATAAACTTACTTGCCGGCAACCCGACAAAATAAAAGCTCGCTGATTTCACTTTTGAAAATGATGAAAATTACAATTAAAAATAACAATGTGTCAAAATATTAGCATTTCATTTTTAACTTTAATATAAAATAATTGTGTGTGTATGTAATACTCCCTTTTTAAAATAAAATAGTATTATCACACTTGATTATTTAGTTTATTATTTAATTTAAATAAAAACTAAATAAAGTGCAATATTATTATCACTACTATTAATTTATTTTTTTATAGTTATATTTTATGGGTCACACTGCATGCCGTGGCCTGTGTGACGACCAAACCAAATCTCCATGTTCTCATATGAACCAGGCTGAAAAACTTATGAGCTTCTCTGTTTATATGGCTTTCCACACGCACACACACACACACACACACACACACACACACACACGCACACACACACACACAAAGAAACATTTTTTTTTTATTCTAATCCAGTATTTGTAATATCAGAGAGTCACAACCCTGTTCCTGGAGGCAGCTCATCTTTGCACAGTTTGGATGAATCTCTCTTATCAAACACACTTGATTCAACACTTCAGGTCATTAGTAGAGCGCTCTGTGATGTTAGCTGAGTGTGTCAAATAAGAAAGACCTCAAAATATACAGAAACAGTGTAGAGAAACACAGGCCTACTGTTCACAATAAAGTCAATAAAACAAAGACACTGTAAAATACTCACTCAATCTTTCTAGATGCTTTGATCACTGGCAGCAGCCTCAGGAGACATTCTTCTGATCGATCATATTTCCTCAGATTAAACTCATCCAGCTCTTCTTCTGAGTTCAGCAGCACAAACACCAGAGCCGACCACTGAGCATCAGACAGTTTGACTCTAGAGAGACGACGGTCATCTGTTCTGTTGTCGAGGTATGTTTGTACCTCCTGCTCCAGTGAACGATCATTCAGTTCATTCAGACAGTGGAACAGATTGATGGATTTCTCTGGAGAGGGATTCTCCCTGATCTTCTGTTTGATGTATTCAGCTGTTTCCTGATTGATCTGAGAGCTGCTTACTGTCTTTCTCAGGAGGCCTTGTAAGAGAGTCTGATTAGACTCTAGTGAGAGACCTAGAAGGAACCGGAGGAAAAGGTCCCAGTGTCCGTTCTCACTCTGTAAGGCCTTGTCCACTTCTCTCTTCAGTAAACTGGTCATTGTTGATCTGAACTCATTCCTCTGTCCTGTGTTTTGTTCAGAAAAGGACAGCAGCTTGAATAAAGCAGCAAGAAACTCCTGAATACTCAGATGAACAAAGCTGTACACCTTCCCCAGCTGCAGTCCAGACTCCTCTCTGAAGATCTGGGTACAAACTCCTGAGTACACGGACACTTCTCTGACATCAATGCCGCTCTCTTTCAGGTCCTCTTCATAGAAGATCAGGTTCCCTTTTTCCAGCTGTTCAAAAGCCAGTTTTCCTAGAGACAGAATAGTCTTTCTAGCCTGATCAGGATCAAGTTCATATTTCCCATCATACTTCTGCGTCTTCAGTTTGGTCTGAAAGATCAGGAAGTGTGTGAACATTTGTGTGAGAGTCTTGGGAATCTCTGCTCTCTCTGCTTTACCCATCATCCTCTCCAGAACAGCGGCTGAAATCCAGCAGAAGACTGGGATGTGACACATGATGAACAGACTTCTTGATGATCGGATGTGTGTGACGATCCTATCAGCCAGACTCGGATCATTTATTCTCTTCCTGAAATATTCCTCCTTCTGAGGGTCGTTGAATCCTCGTACCTCTGTGACCTGGTGGACACACTCAGGAGGGATCTGATTGGCTGCTGCTGGTCGAGAGGTGATCCAGAGGAGAGCAGAAGGAAGTAGATGGCCCTTGATGAGGTTGGTCAGCAGCACATCCACTGAGGCTGATTCTGTCACATCAGACAAGCTCCGATTGTTTAGGAAATCTAGACGCAGTCGACACTCATCCAGACCATCAAATATGAACATGACTTTGTAGTCTTCATAATCTGCTGACTTAAATTCTTTGGTTTCTGTGTGAAGCTGGTTTAGAAGTTGCTTAAGGCTGAGATGTTTCTGTATCAGATTCAGCTCCCTGAAAGGAAGTGGAAATATGAAATGAACATCCTGATTGGCTTTTCCTTCAGCCCAGTCCAGAATGAACTTCTGCACAGAGACTGTTTTTCCAATTCCAGCGACTCCTTTAGTCAGCACAGTTCTGATGGGTTTGTCTTGTCCAGGTGAGGGTTTAAATATGTCATTGCAGTTGATTGGTGTCTCCTGTGTCTCTGGTCTCCTGGACACTCTCTCAATCTGTCTCACCTCATGTTCATTATTGACCTCTCCACTGCCTCCCTCTGTGATGTAGAGCTCTGTGTAGATCTCATTCAGACGTGTTGAGTCTCCATGATTGGACAGTCCTTCATTGATTCTCTGATATTTATCCTGTAGTCTGGATCTGAGTTTTTGTTGATACACAGGCATCAGTTCTGAGCAAAGGAAATAATTCTTGTTATTGGCAGAGCAATATTTTAGAAATGTATTTTTAGGTTTGATATGTTAGATATTAGATTGTGTCATGAGATTCAGAGACAGAAGGTTCATAATAAAAACACAGGCTATAATCAGCTGATCCAGAGCTCTTACTGGTCTGTAGTGTGTTAGCGAGGTCTGTCTGGTTCATCTTCCTCAGGATGAACAGTGTGATCTTCAGAAGCCCCTCTCTGACTCTGATATGACCCTCGTCAGCATAATGGTCTCTTTCAGAGCATTCTGGGTAATCTGGACTCAGTAGTCTCTTAAAACCTTTCAGCTCACTCTTCATCACAGAGATGATTTTCTGCTCAAGCTCCTGAAATAGTGAATATTATTTTGTTTAGACAAAGGCATGAATACTAAACATCACTGAATTATATCACACCTACTAATAACTTCCACTGTTTGCTCAGACATCAGCGTCTACAGATACTGAGGTTAAAAGAGGGAGTTTGACTGGATTGGCTGTTTGCTAGATTGATGTTCATCTTTGTGCAGCAGTCAGGTTACATATGGATCCAGCTTCTCTACTTTAGTGATCATTGATCTGCTTTATAGTGGCCTACAAATTATCTTACATTGGTAGGAAAGTAAATGTGACTATTACAGAGAGGATTGCACAGATTTATGAAACAGTCGTATGCCGTCAATCCCATCATAGAAAGATGTACATTGATAAATGTGGCGGCAGAAAACAATCGTCGTTTGAATATCACGCCCCTAAAAACACCCCGGTTTAGAAACCTGGCCCCTAGAGTTTACGACACGGAGAAACATAACCCGCCAAAAAGAGGAAGTGATCTCATGAAAGAGAAATTGATTTTACTCCAAAAATAAAAACCTTATAACTCATTTAACCTTATATTTGCAAACAATAGCATTAATTTATATGTATATTAAATACCAGTAAATTGAACGAAACATTCATAAACATTATAAACACTATATAGATTATTTAGTTCTCGTTAATCCACAAGAAACCCTTTAAATTTAAGGCTATTACAAAACAAGAATGAAAAAAATAGTAGCTATAAAATGTTATATTAAACTATGAAGTAAAACACAAATGAGGCTATAGTGGCATTCATTATAATACAACGTCAAGCTGAAATGAATGAATTAAAGCGAAACTAAACGGCATTGGGCTCACAAGCCTCTCTCATTCAACATCCAAATGTTTCCATTTTTTGCCATGTAACATTTGGTTGATAAACTATTATCTATGATGTAAACAAGGCTTTGTACTTCACTTCGCAGACAGCAAGCGCACTCGGGCCGATTCTGTCTGAAATGCGGCACTGTCGGCTCAGTCTCGGCATCGGTGAGAAGATAATGGACCAGAGCCACGCCGACTCTACAAAACACTTCTGGCTGACAGACGGCTTCTTCTATCTGGGCCGATCTCGGCTGAAAGCTGTTGTACTACACTCTACAGGTCTACACTCGGTGTAGTTGTGTGTATCTCCTTCGCCCGACTCGGGCTCTGACGGGCCGCTGCTAGAATGAAGGAGATCCGCGCCTGAGAGAAAGATCTGGAGGTTAATCCTGAGGAGATTTCGGCGGACACAGATCTCAAGAGGAACACTTCAGCTGCAAAAGGTAAGTTATTTAATTTATTTAATATTCAGTCGCGTGTTGTTTGATGTTTTAAATGCCACGGAAGAGTATAGTTTTTAGATGGTTTCTATTAGGAGGTTTGCGATGATAACATAGCGTCAGAAAAACCGTTCGGTCCCGAATATATTGAGTGTTGATGAGTACAGGCCTAACTGTTAAGCGCGCTCTCTTTAGAAAAACGGGGTGTTTTTTAAATATAAAAAACTGATGAGGTGTATCCTGTGCACGATAATGTTAGCTAATTAAATTGAGTTAAATTCCATTTTGTTTTCTAGAATTAATTCGATCGTCTTTTGCAACGAGTGATTGCTAGTGAATCATAGGAGTCGACTCCGCTGCTGGCGCCATAGATATCTATACGAGTGACTCTCTGATTTGATTCACTTAACCATTCAAATGAATCATTTGCTTGTGAATCAAACTGAGCACGCTGTTATAGCACCTGCTAAGACAATTCAATATGTGCAATCTGAATTATTAATAATATTTATTTTGTGGTAACTCTGCTGTTTAGGAAGCTCTGACACAGAAAAACACTTTAGATAAGAGAAAGCCGTAAAATGTGTATCATGTTTAGTTCTTGAATGGAGGCCTAATCTGTCAGCTGCATAAGAGCAGGGTCAATTTTTGTTAAAATTATGAATATTTGAATATTTAATTATGAATATTTAAGTTGTATGAAATATTCTTAATGGTATCAATCCACAATCTGACTTGTGATGCAGCCTGGAATAATCACACCATGTTCATTGGTTTGGTCAGAGGAGACTGTTTCCTGACTGAGCCTGGTCTTGTTTGGGTTCCTTGTCACTGATGCCTTTTGTCTTGCTTAGTTGCAGACACTTAATATTCAGCAATATTATTGACTTGACTGCACTGATGCCATTTGATAATAACTGAACTGAATTATGACATAATGTTTATATATATATATATATATTAGTAAATATAATTTACTTGTTACTTTGTGGTTTAAAAAGTGTGTTAATGTTTATACTGTAGTGCATTTGTTCATTGTTAATATATATATTAAAGTATTTGGTAATTTTATAATAAAGCCTTTTTAATGTTTTTAAATGGTTGTTTTTGTGTTTCACTGCTGAATTACATTTAGCAGGTTCTGGGCCACATTAACACATCTTTAAATGGTCTCTCACATCTTAACACATTTGGCCCGGGGACCAAGCCGAGTCTCAGCCGGATCTGGCTTGAAGTGTCTGGGCCAGATCAGGGTCACGTCAGTAAATAAGAGTCATTTTACAGGGCATGGGCCACATCTGGGCCAGAGGAAATTGTTTGTGTCTGTTTTCAGTGCGTGGGCCAGTTTTGGGCCGGGGACCCAGCCAGAATTGGGCCAGAAGTGAAGCAAGGTTGTGGCCCAGAGGTGGGCCAGACAAATTTTGCTATCTGGGTTTTGTTCCAGTATCCATGTAAAATATGACCCTTCACATGCGCAATAAATGTTTGTTTCAGCGCTGAACGCTGATTTTACAGTGGACCTTGTAAATTGTGCAGTCTAACTTTATGTTTGGTTGACTGCATTTTAGTTTGATTAATGGCTGAAATGTCAAGTTAGTAACGCTGAAATGTTGCGTGTGAGGCACCTGCGTGATCACCAATCAGTTACATTAAATAAAATAAAGATATGAAGAAAACAAATAAAATGCATTAAGAGTGTCACAAAAACGAAAGTGTTTATTTTTATTTTTTTTATCTGTTAATTAAGATACATATATTTCGTGTAGCCCTATTTATTTTATTTTAATTTCTTTTTTTTCTCCATTCACAGAAGCACTGCAGGTGCGTGATTCCTCATGGTCTATTTATGCTGCTATTTGAGCATATAGCTAAAGCCCTGAAAGAGGGGAAAAAAAAGAAAAGCTTTGTTTGTCGGTTTAGGAAAATAATCAAAATGCTGTCATTAATCAATTCTCCGAAATTGTCTATGCTGCACGCAAGTTCAGGCTAACTCAAAAACACGAGCTCAGACCTGACGTCAGATTTGATCGTAGCCACCGCTCGCGCCCTTATTGATCAATTACAAGTGTTGCGTAGAAACCACCGTACGCCCAATTCTCCGTCTTAGGTTCGTTTCGTAAATGAGGCCCATCGTGTTGACACATACACACACACGCACGCACGCACGCACACACACACACACACACACACATGTTGGTTTTTGTGGTTTATGGGGACTCTCCATAGGCGTAATGGTTTTTATACTGAACAAACTGTGTGTGCTATTGCCCTACACCAACCCTACACCTAAACTTAGCCCTCACAGGAGACTTTGTGCATTTTTACATTTTCAAAAAAAACACCATTTAGTATGTTTTTTAAGCCTTTTGAATTACGGGGACATAGGCAGTGTCCTCATAAACCACCTTCATATTGTAATACCTCTGTCATACCCATGTCATTATACACATTTGTGTCCTCATAAACCACATATACATGCACACGCAGACACACACACACACACACACACTCACACACACACACAAACAAACAAACAAACAAACAAAACCAACCTTGAAAATGGAGTCTAAGTTCTTCTTTGCTGAATGTGATTCTGGTCCTTCATGTTTTTGACTGTAGTTAAACAAATATTGAATGTTTTTGTAAATATGTATTAATGAATTTAATACAGATCAGTAAATGAATGAATATCTTATATATATTTCTGATACTGTAAACTAAACAGCACCTCAGATCAGCAGATGATTCTCCCGAGCTGAATGTAATTGGAGTATCCATTGACGCATCACTCTTGATGGACACACAGCTGGGTTCAGGAGAGTCATTCTCACACAGACTGAAACACAACAGCAATACAAACTGTTTCTGAAAATCTCACACTGCTCTGACAGAAACACCTTTACTGTTTCAAACTCCCTTTAATGTTCATCTTTCACTGAAAAATGGCGATGGGGAGGTTGTTGAATTTTTAAATATGCATATTTCCTACATGATTAATTTATGTTCCTCATCTAAACATATTTGAATCATGTAGCATGTATTTATTCTGTAAGGATGTTCAATCATATAGAATTAGTCATGTTGAAGCTAAATAAAGTAGTTATGAGTTCTTCAGAAACCCGCTCCTTTGTGAAGGAAACTGATTTGCACCCATCACCATTTAGTCTCTCGCTGTGGATGGATCTGAGCTCTACACGGAGTTAGGGAACATAAACGAGATCAATTATGTTGAAAGAACATAGAAATATCTGCAACCGATGTACATATTTTTTTCATGGAGGACTGTGTTGTGTCTTGAGAGTTAAAAGATTAAAGTATTATTTTCTATCAATAAAAGGATCTGGCCCATGTGCCCTCTTCATTCATGCATTATAGAATAAAATAGAGCAATACAGAGACACTGGTGCAGGGACGGATGATGACGCAGAGCTGCCCTGGACTGATTATAGGCCCTCCTCAGTTCAAACTGCAGTCATTTTTCTTACCTTCAAATAGCAATGGATTTTATCTACACTAAATAGCTATAGATTATATTTACACTATGTTACAATAGCAGGATTTTCTGCTATTTATACTACTTGTTGCAAAATAGTGGCAATTATCTGCACTTCAGTATTGTATTACATTATAAACCAGTATGCAATAATAACGTATTGAGAGTAAATTATCATTTTAATTCAGATTATTAAATGGATGCCACCTTATTGATACAATAAAGCCCTCCCTACACCTACCCTAACCCTACCTACCCGTTACTGTATTTTCAACTTTTTGGTTATTTCTTTCATTTTTATTAAAAATAAATGCCTTTACGATGTGATATGAGATTTGAAAAGGGAGAAAAGTCTAGTCGATCGCGTCAAAAATCCTCCCATAATTGATTTAGCATCTGCGCCACTGGAGCTGCTGGTCCATAGCAAAAGACGGGTTCAACCCCATAGCAGCTTTTTATAATCTTCACAGAGCCAATCACACGATGCTGGAGAATTAGTGTAAATAGACTCTCCGTTTACATGACCAAAGAACATTATCATTGACTTTAGTCTAATTCAAGCACTCTCAAAAACTCCCATTAATCACTGAAGTTGCTTACATTGTGAAATGAATATCTTGCTCACATCTTACGCACATCTGCACTTTGTTGTTTCTGATGAGAGAAATGGTCAGAGAGCAGAATTCATTCAGGGAGCGCTCACACTGAATAAAACACTCATCTGAATGCCTCTTATTGGTCATTGTACTCATGAGCTCAACAGAATCATGTGTGATTGGTTATAATGCGCAGTGCTGGAGCTAAAAACACAGCAGTCTCTGGCTCCGTGCCAGACAGTGAAGTTGAGCAAACACAGATTTGAATTTAGCACCGAACATCTAATCACACCGGTGTGATCGTTTATCAGAGACAAACATATATTAATCAGCTATTTGTGTCTTTTGGAAGCTGCATTCAAAATCCACTTGACTCAAAGATCTGAGGGGCACGGTTGAAATCGTGTTATTGTAGCATGCATTTATTGTTTCTGAACATTAAAAATGTGAAACATATTCAGTTTTCTCACCTCTTGACTGTCTTTATCTGTGTGTGATGTTCTTCAGAGAGATTCATTCTGGAGGCCATGGTTTCATCTAAAAGCAGATACAGATGTTGATACACAGAGTGAGTTATGAATCATCTCAGCAGTTAATTTTCTCAAATCCAGCTCTGTCTCATCAGTCAGTCCTCAGTAATGACCTGCACACATGAACAACTATTTCATCCTGATATTATTTACACAGAATCACATTATTCACAAACTGCAGAACAAGTTCAGACGAGCACTGTGTTAAAATGAAAGTAAAGCTGGAATCAGACGATTTACAGACTCTGTGTTTTATCTCCTAATGTCATTTTAACTACTTTCAGAATATCTGATCCTGCTGCTGTACTTCACTTTAAATCAGTCTAGATTGAGTTTGGCTATCAAAGATAATTGTGAAATCGTGATACTCACTGTTTTTCTCTCTCAATGCACTTCACTTCCTCATATGACAAAACAGATCCTGCTGTAATAGTTTCACTTTCTCTGTCAGCTTCCTCATCTCTTGCTCCCTCTTCAGGATATGAGTGGAATATTTTAACAGTGTCAAGAATGCAATTATTTTCTTTAGTAATGGGAGAAGCAATAAAAGCAATAATAATCTGGTTATAAGTTAATAAAAACATAACTTTTTCAAAGAGTTATATAAATCAAATCTATCAAAAAACAGGATTTAAGTGTAGTAAAAAGGATGATGGTTACTCTTTACAGATTCCCATCTGCTACTAACACTGTTTACAATAAAACACAGACTTTACACTGAACTACAACAAAATCCAAATTAATTACCAGAAACAAGTTTATTTTAATACAGTCTCAATAGTCTCTCAATGCAGCACCTACTTAACTACAGTAAACAGTCCTTGCTAAAGTATCTGGAGCACATCCTCATGTTGTCTGTAATGCAATGAGAAAACCAGTCAGCCGACAGGATTTTGAGCAGCAGTTCTGGTACATGTGGCTACAAAAATTAGCAAAATCATATGTGAGCACATGTATCCCATTGATTGTACCTAGACCAGAAACCCCTTCTTTCTTATAAGGAGTTTAGGAGTAACTGATAAGATGGATTGTGGACTAAACTATATCATCTTATCTTCTGTTGCTGTCAGATATTGTAAGAAAAATGACTTTCATTACTCATAACTTTTGCAAAATCGGCAATGTTTCTCTATTCTGTGCAGTCTAAGAGCTGTATGTTAGAATGTAAGTGTTTTTAATTATTTCTTCCTGTTCCTCTAAATAGTTAAAACCCATTTTCCACAAGTTTTCATTAGGGTCTTAATGAAAATCCTATAACATTCTATAACATTAAATTTGAATGAAATGAAAACTAAGACTTTCAAATCACATGAGCCAATATTTTATTCATAATAGAACATGGAGAACATAACAAATGTTTAAACAGAGAAATTTTACAATTTTATCCACTAAGTGAGCTCATTTTTGCATTTTGCATTTAGCAGACGCTTTTATCCAAAGTGACTTACATTGCATTCAAGTTACAGTTTTTACATTTTTATCAGCTCTTGCTTTCCCTGGGAATCGAACCCGTGATCTTGGCGTTGCTAGCGCCATGCTCTACTATTTGAGCTACAGGAAAGCACATTTCAAATTTGATGCCTGCTACAGGTCTCAAAAAAGTTGGCACAGGGACAACAAATAAATTTGGAAAAGATTCAGCTGGGAGAACATCTAGCAACTAATTAATTTAATTGACATCAGGTCTGTAACAGTATTAGCTATAAAAGGGATGTCTTAGGGAGGCAGAGTCTCTCAGAAGTAAAGATGGACAGAGGCTCTCCAATCTGTGAAAGAGTGTGTAAAAAGATTGTGGAATACTTTAAAAACAATGTTCCTCAATGTAAAATTGCAAAGGCTTTGTAAATCTCATCATCTACAGTGCATGACATCATCAAAGGTTCAGAGAAACTGGACAAATCTCTGTGCGTAAGGGACAAGGCCGAAGACCTTTGTTGAATGCCTGTGGTCTTCAGGCCCTCAGACGACACTGCATCACTCATCGGCATGATTCTGTCATTGACATTACTAAATAGGCCCAGGAATACTTCCAGAAACCACTGTCGGTAAACACAATCCGCTGTGCCATCTGCAGATGCCAACTAAAGCTCTATCATGCAAAAAGGAAGCCATATGTGAACATGGTCCAGAAGCGCTGTCGTGTCCTGTTGGCCAAGGCTCATTTAAAATGGACTGTTTCAAAGTGGAAAAGTGTTCTATGGTCAGACGAGTCCAAATTTGACATTCATGTTGGAAATCACAGACGCCGTGTCCTCCGGGCTAAAGATGAGGGAGACCTTCCAGCGTGTTATCAGCGTTCAGTTCAAAAACCAGCATCTCTGATGGTATGAGGGTCCATAAGTGCATACGGGCAGCTTGCATGTTTTGGGAGGCACTATGAATGCTGAAAGGTATATAAAGGTTTTAGAGCAACATATGCACCCCTCCAGACGACGTCTATTTCAGGGAAGGCCTTGTGTATTTCAGCAGGACAATGCAAAACCACATACTGCAGCTACTACAACAGCATGGCTTCGTAGTAGAAGAGTCCGGGTGCTGGATTGGCCTGCCTGCAGTCCAGATCTTTCACCTATAGAGAACATTTGGTGCATCATTAAACATAAAAATACATCAAAGATGACCACGAACTCTTCAGCAGCTGGAAATCTATATCAGGCAAGAATGGGACCAAATTCCAACACCAAAGCTCCAGAAACTCATAACCTCGATGCCCAGACGTCTTCAAACTGGTTTGAAAAGAGATGCTACACCATGGTAAACATGCCGCCGTCCCAACTATCTTGAGACCTGTAGCAGGCATCACATTTTAAATGAGCTCATCTTGTGTATAAAATTTAAAAATTTCTCAGTTTAAACATTTGTTATGTTATCTATGTTCTATTGTGAATAAATATTGGCTCATGTGATTTGAAATTTTAGTCTTTTAGTTTTCATTTTATTCAAATTTAAAAAATGTGATTGTGTTCATACACTGCCAACATACATTTATGTTCAAACAACATACAAAACATCCAATGACCCCTTTAACTATTAACACATAGGCGGCTGCATATATATAAAAAACCACCTGACCCTAAAAAAATTCTAACAAAAGGTTTCTCAGTTGTTTTTTGTAGTATTAGGTGTCCTTAACAACATACTAAAAGTTTACCAAAGTTTGACCACTAGAAAGGTGTAATTTTCAAGATGGTGTCCAAGATGGGCAGGAAGCCCTTAAAATATCCTAACTCCTTCATTATTTGACCTAGCCAAGTAATCTTGGTGTCTAACCCAATGTTTTCTTGGTCTATGAATCCATTGGACTTGTCTAAATTGCACTGACATGATTACATACTTATGGAATATATGATTTTGTGAGATTACTGTAAGGTTTTATCATTGTTTGGGGTGAACTAGAGATGTAAACGATTTAGCCTATGTCATGTAACTCCTACTCAGTAAGTGTTTTTGGACACACACCCTTTTTTTTTTGCTAAAACACAGACTTGACATTCAATGTAAAAGTTATTGCACCCAAAAGTAACTTAAATTGGAGTTGTATAACTTTGATCATAAATAACTCTGAATTAGCCCGAACAGAGGCCTGTGTGTGAACCCTCTAAAATGGTCACTCATTTCAATTTGAATAAGGTAATACATATGTAATGCATCCTCTATAGATGTTTTGAGTATAAAGGTGGCATTATACTTATCCCAACAAAACTAAATTCACAATTTTCAGCAATTCAGAAGATGGTGGAAGAGAATACTGACATTTGATATTGCTTGTCTCATTGAAATGTTGTTGGCAGCACAGTGTATACCATTTTGCTCAAACAAAATTCATCCTTGACTACTTAAACCACCCACCCCCCCACCAAGATTTCTAACACATGAAAAAGGCCAACAATGTGTGAGTGTGTTAAGAGAGGATGACATTGTTGAATTAGCTTGAGAAAAAAGTACACTCCAAATGCAATTTTGACCATGCGTCATGTTGTTGTAAACCAAGAAACCTGCCCCATTTGCTGTAAAAACTTAAGAGATGGCTCTGATGTGGTTGAGGTTCATCAGAAGGGAGCTGATGGAATCAACAATGCAAGTGTACAAAGAGACGACGACGTACACATTTCCGCTGGTGAAATAGTACACTCAAAATGTTGACAGAAGTACATAAATAAAAAAGACATTAAAATCCAACAAGATAATAAATCTGAGCCACCAAAAAGAAGTACCAGAGAAGCAACTGGTCCTTTCAACAGCCAAACTGATTGTCTTTTCTGTGGGACTACGATAACACATGGAAGTAAAGACACAAGTAGTGTTAAGACTGATACGCTTGCAGAGTCCATTCTTGAGTGTTGTGACAATCGTGCAGATCAATGGGCTTTCACTGGATTGGAAAGGAAGACATGAACACAGTGGATTGGGGATGGAAACTGGTGAACAACCGGTTCCTGCCAGTTATGACCAGTAAGACTGCTGCCCCAGAAAGCCTCCTGCAGATGATCCACTGTAATTGCACAACTGCCTGCCGAACACAACGGTGCAGTTGCAGGGCATATGGACTACCGTGCATGCCTGCTTTACCCCTTTTCCACCAAGGCAGTTCCAGTGCTGGTTCGGAGCCAGAGCCTAGTTTCGAACCGGTTCTTTGTTTTTTCGACACCCAAAGCACCAGCTCCGAACCAGTAAAAGCGGTTCGTAAGTAGCACCTAAACATTGCTGGGCTAGAAGGAAGAACCGCTTGCGTCAGGAGCTGGGGCGGGGTTACTGTGACCAACAAGACGAACAGAAACTTGGACCGCCATATTTGAAATAGCAGCTAAACGCTAACACGTTTGATTCGCCGTGTTTGGATGCCGATGTAGGTTCGCAAAGCCATTCGGTGCGAGGCATATCGGGATGCTGCGGGAGCGACTGGAAAGCAGACGGCTCTTTATGCTTTTGGATCGCTCTCGCGGTGCTTAAGTGTGTTGTGTGCCGATTGATCGATCGATCTGCGTGGCGCTGATGCACCTTGAACAAGCCTGTTGTGCCGCGCTAGCTATGGGAGGAAGAGTGTGAAGACTAATGGTAAATCTAGTGAAGGTCACAGTGCAAAAAAGTATAAAATATAAACCAGAATAAGAGGAAACAACTGAAGAAAATAGAAAAGTATAAAAAATATATATATAAAAACCAAAAGGCAAAAAAAAAAAAAAAAAAACGCATTATAAAAAATATAAAAAAATATTTTAAAAAAATAAAACACAAATAAATAAAAGGGGTAGCGGTACTGAGCCTTCACGTGGCAGCCCTGTTTTGACAAATTTTACAGTACCACACAATTTTAATGAATTTATTCTTTATTGGAATCTAAAGAATTGTTATGAACCACAGAAACTACCAACACTAGGCAAAACAATATGAGAAAGGAGAAATATGCAATTACTTAAGGGGAATTGCACTTATTTTTCGTATAAATATGCTTGTAACCAATTGATTTAATATATAATTGTACTTGTATTCACTTATCTATAATGCAAATATGCTAATTAGAATATTACATGGCCAAAACATGTATCAGGCACCAGTATTCCTGGTCTAGGAGGAATACAAAGGAGTAATGGTCATTTTAAGGACCTGACAGCCGCCATTTTAAAAATGGGGCCTTTCTTGGAGTCAAACTTTGGTAAACTTTTAGTATGTTTTTAAGTACATCTGATACTACTGTAAACCACTTAGAAACCTTTTGTTAGAATTTTTTTGGGGTCAAGCCATATTTGCAGCTGACTAATAATCCTAGGATTACAGGATAGAAGAGGTAAGGCCTGAGAGAGTTGTCATTTGTTCAGACTCTGCTGCAGCTCTTAGTAGCTTGAACTCCAAAGAAACATCTAGAGATGATTTACTGCTGGAAATATTTACAATAATGTTAAGAATACAAAGAGCTGGAACGGATGTACAGTTTTGTTGGGTTCCTGCTCATGTTGGTGTAGAGGGTAATGAGAAGGCAGATGAGATTGCAAAGAGAGCGCTGAAATTAAATGAGAATGAAATTATGAAAAGGTGAAGCCAAATCATTCATCAAAAAGGCAGTGAGGGATTTATGGCAGAAGAAGTGGGACACAGATAATAAAGGGAGACACTATTATAACATACAAAAATCAATCACGGTGGAAACATTTAAAGGGAAGTGCAGAAAAGAGGAAGTGATTCTTGCTGGACACACAGGATTAAAGTCAATTTTGTATTTAATGACAAAATGCGTTTCTGATAAATGTGACGGTTGTAACGTACCAGAAAATGTTGAGCATGTCATTTTGTGGTGTAATAAATATAGGGCAGAGAGGATAATTTTACGTGACAAGATATATGGATTAAAACATGGTTAGAATTTGGAAGGGATTTTAGGAAGGAATGAGAAAATGAGGGACTGCTGTAAGGCTTTATTTCTTTTTCTAAGAAATACAGGATTAGATCAGAAAATATAGATTATAATTTAAAAGGAAAGGAAATAAAGAGGGAGAAAAGAAAGAGGGAAAAGGGGAAGAGAGGGGAAAGGGAAAGAAGAGGGGGAAGAGAAAGAAAAGAAATGAAGAATATATAGTTTATTTGTATTTTTTAACTAAAGTATATAAAACTCTGATGATACACCCTCCTGTACAGTAGGTGGAGGTATGCTCCTATAAATGCTGGTTTGCCATCCGCCATTAAATTAAAAGAAGAAGAAGAAGAAGCAGCAAATCCGAGAGAGAGCAAGCGCAAATGCTGGCAGTGGCAGGTCGTAGCGCCACTTCCGGTGGCATCGCCAAATGCCACCGGCAGCTGCCAGAGTTCGTGGCAGCTGCCAGGTCTTTTCTGGCAGCTGCCAGATTTCTCGTGGCAGATGCCATGGTTTTTCTCGCTGTTTTTGCTGTTTGCTCGGTAAAAACTACACTGTTCTCAGTGGCGTGCGGTGGTGTTTTTTGTTGTAGTTGTTGTATTATTATTATTATACATTTTTATGGATCAGCTGCCAGAGTTAGTGCCAAGAGTCACGATCGTTTGTCGCCGTTTATTGTTTATAATATGCTTATATTTTTTCAAATGTCGCAAAAATTATTTTGGAAACAGTTTTTGTGGAGAAAAGGGGCTTTAATGCAAATAAATGTGGAGTCACATGACAGAATTAGCCTATAGGCAGCTCGTGTTCATGGTGTTGCTCTCGTTAAAGCACCGTTTCCCTGTAGTTCAAAAGCGCATTAAATCATATTCATATTATTAAACTGTATCTAAAATTATTTTATACATGGTAAGAAAAAGACCTCTCAAACATACTTATCTTAATGTGGTGTTAGTAGGCTAGCCTACGTTTACATGATTATTATAAATGTTATTTTTTTATTTTTTACAGTGCACTGTTCAGTTTAAATAGCCTGTAGTCCGTGCCTTTCAGCTTGACCACCATACCCCCGTCATATTATGCCAAGCACATTTAGTTTTACATGAACCTGAAGTATTTAAATTAATGCGTTTTGGCTTGTTTTGGCTTGTTAGCTTCTTATATTTTTATTCTTGAGGGGAGTGAGGAGAAAAATATTTGTTCATGTTTCTTCAATATGTTTGTCTGACTGTATTTTATTATGACATGAACAGGCTGTGTTGTGGAGGCTATGCTTAACTGCGCGCGAGGCGCCGGCAAGATCGCCTGCGGGTTATTTGTTTGTTTTTTTCCCTGGAAACAACTTGCACTAGTATACTCCTTCATTTGTGGTCATATAAGAGTAAGACATTATTCAAAACTATTCAAAATATTTGTTTTATTTGTGTACGTTCACAATAAAAAACAAAACGTACTTCGTTCTGCATATAGGCTGCTAATTGTTGCAGTTTTTTTTTTCTTTTGTTTATTTAGTCAAATATATTTTGCATATGGGCCTGTTTCTTTTATATATAAAAGCTTATGTTTTTCTCCGTTCGCAGAAGCGCTGCAGGTGCGTGAATCCTCACGTTTGTGCTGCTTTTTGCGTGAATAAAATAAATCCCTGGAAAACAAATTTAGGTATTTGTCATGGGTCAAGCCATCTATCAATTAAAATGTTATTTAATTGTAATTTAACATAATCTTGTCGGTTAAGGGTTAATATGGCTTACCGTCGGTTAAGAGAAATAAAATAGCTGAATGAATATTCATATTTCCTATAAACGTTAATCATAAAAATTATAATAATGCTACTGTTTATGATCATTGCTTGATTATCAACAGTGGCCTATCTATCTAGTCTATAACAAAATACAAAAAAACCTAACAAAAAAACTCATGACACTTAATAAAATTATTTGATGTAGGCCTATACAATATAGTCTTTTTGTTGTTTCAAATGGATGAAGAACAGCTAGCGTAGCCTATAATTTACGCAATAGGATAAATGATGCATGGAAACAGCTCAAGGGCAACGTTTTTTGGCGATACACCAAAACTTATGCGACCATTAGTTTGTTTTTAGGGATGATGTCATGACGCACACCATTTTATCGGTAAAAGGCCAGTTGGATGAAAACAGGCTGTAGACAGCAAATTTCGCAAAGTTTTTTTAACGCATATCTCTTTGTCGATAACAAAACAGCGCAAAATCTGGATGGAAACTTGATTATTGAGAGACGGTAAAAGTATAAATATACACCAAAGGAAGTAAGGCTTTTTACTAAATAAATCTACACAAGTTGAGCTTAATGTCATATATAATGCTGTGTTGAGATATTTAATATGACAATAAAAGTAGCCTAATTTGGTTATATGTCTTTTTTCTTTAATCATAATCATGATATTGTAACTGTCTTGTCTTGTGCACTTTTCCGTGAACATCTGCGCATAAATCATAACTGGGACTAATTAAATTCAGTAATAACGGCAATCATAGGCCTATTTAAAGTCTCACATCTGAATGTTATTTTCTTTATTTATGAATAATTATAAGTGTGTATGATGTGATTTAGCCTATGTTTATTTGATCTACAGTTGGGCAGTGATCACAAGATGCTAGAGCAAGATTAGTATTGTTTACAGAAAGGTGCTTTCTCATCTTTTCTTCTGTTAATTATCATGTTTGTGTCTGTTTTTCTTCAAAGCACCAACTTGCCTAATGTTGGTTTGATTGCTTGTGTTAGATGAGAAAATGAATAAGTTTGTCTTCCTGATGTTGTAGATTAATCTGTCTTTATGTCTAATGGATCTGGTCTGGTACAGAAATAAATATATAGTGCTGCTGTGGGATAACGGGTCGGTGTTGTGTAAGTGCTGCTGGTGCAGGACTCTGCTTTTACAGATATTTCCCTAAACCACCACACAGCTCATATATATATATATATCAGCCAAGGGGGGAGAACTTAATGATTACCAAAACCATTATTTATTTTTCTTCATTATTATTTTCAGTTAGTTTTTTCAATAACTGTTGTTAGTTTCATTTCGTTTTAGTTTTCATTTACGAAAATAACCTTGGAAAGTAGTTTAGTTTAGTTTATTTTGCACAAGGGTAAATAGAAACAATAAAAACACGATAAACAAACAAAATAAATATATAATAAATCCATATACTGTGCAGAGAGAGGCAGAAAACCCAAAGAGCTTATTTAGAGCCTCCACCTAAACAATGAAAAACAATTAAACTCATAAAACTACATTACAATAACAAATATAGAGATACAAATTACAATATATGTTGAAAAAAAGAAAGAAAAACTGAATATATTCAAAATAAACCATCTATGGTACGTAAAATACAAGATAAATGATTACAAAGCAGCATTTAAATGATCTTTTATTCTTCTTTTATAACATATTAAAGAGGAAAGTTTTTTTGCTAGATGAGATAAAACATTAATTGAACACCCCTAAATCTTATCGAGTATTGTCCTCTACAAGTGACAACTTTAGGAAAATGAAAATGTGAAAGTTGACGAGTTAAATAACAATGAACCTGTGAATTTACTTTAAAATACATTTTAAATTGCTCTGGAATGTAACCCTCACTTGAATATATCTTATACATAAAAACACATATTTGAAGAATATTAATATCATAAACGGTAAGAACCTGAAGTTTATGAAATAAAGAAGCAGATGAAGTATATTTGTTTGATCGGGTTGCAATCCTAACAAAATGCTTCTGAAGAACAAAAATAGTTTGAAGAGTAGTAGGAAAAGTACTCGCCCAAACAATATTACAATATGAAAGATACGGAGAAATTAAACTATAATAAAGCATAAGAAGACACTCTGTAGTAACCAGATGCCTAACCCTCCTTATTATAGCAGTAGATTTATGTATTTTTCTGCTCACGTAATTCACCTGTTCTTTCCAACTCTGTTAACCCTAATATCAGAACAGTGCAATATAGGAAAATGATCAGACACGTCTGAACATAACACACCAGATTTCATTCCTGGACTTACAGAATTTGTTCAAATGTTATCAATTAAAGTTGCACAATTGTCTTTAACTCTTGTAGGTTTATGAATAAGAGGAAAATAATAACTAGAATAAAGAATATTTAAGAAATCTGTAGTAGGGGTATCAAATTTCTTTTTTAGGAGATTTATGTTAAAATCACCCAAAATATAACAATATTTATGCTCATTGTTTATCAAATCAAGTAAGTTGGCAAAAGTATCATTAAAATATTGAATATTGGAATCAGGTGCTCGGTGAATAACACCAACAATAATATTTCTTCCTCCATGACCAATTGAGAGCTCAACAAATAAATGATCCACATTAATTCTGTCTGAATTTAAGGCTAATTTTAAATGTATAATCTTCATGAATAAACAAAGATACTCCACCTCCCAACCTGTTCTTTCTAACATAATGAACACCGTTATAGTTTAAACATTTCTCTACAGTTTTCATTTAACCATGTTTCAGATAAAGCAATAATAGAAAACTGATGTTTAAGATAAATAATGAATAAAATGATCATAATTCCTACACAAACTTCTTATGTTCAAATGAAAAGTAGAAAAAACATTAGAAGGCAAAGATCTACATAAATCATTAAATTGATTTTCAGTATAAAAACTACAAGAGTTTGAAGCATTCAATGATGAAAAATAGTTTAAATCTGGGTCAACATCCAAGTTATAAGAATCAACTGTAGAAAGATCAAATGGCTTAAAGGGTCTCAGATTCAAAAACAAATTGTTAGAATCAATAATGTATATAAAGAAATATACAATAGATGTGATTAACTTATCAAAATACAACAAATAACTAATAATAAATCTATTTGAGAACTTGCCTTCCTTTGTTTTGGTGGATTTTGGATAGGCGGATGAACAATAAGTTTGTCGTATTTCAGATATGCAATGTCACCTCTTTCTCGGGATGCCTTCATTGCTGGAAGTAATTCTCTCCTTCTTTGCCGGATGGTTTCAGGGAAGTCCTCGTTAATAAAAATGCCAGAGCCCTTTAAGTTCTTTGCTTTATCCAAAACTGCAAGTTTATCCTTCAATCGCAAAAATCTGACAACAATAGGTCGGGGTTTCTCTGATGATACCACTGACTTCCCAACTCTATGAGCCCAATCCAACTCTATTTTCCCATGATCCAGCTGTAATTTTTCACTGAAGAGTTTTCTCACTTGTTCTTCAGATTCAGACACCTTTTCTCTTACAGACTCCTTAATGCCTTCCACAACAATATTTTGCCGTCTTGCCTGGCCTTCCAGATATTCTGTCTTGTCTGAAATTGTGATCAAACTTTTGCAGATTGTGTCCAGATCTGTCCTGGTTTCATAGCAATTTGAAGACCATGTCTTAGTTGAGAAGTTTGTCAATCAGAAGGAGAGAAGAGCAAGATTCCTGTACAAATAAGTAAAAAAAAACATGCTGGTTTTTTTCAGCACATTGATTTTCTTGTACATGTTATCCTCAGATTTGTATCAGTCATGGAAGTATCCACAATTGAACTGAGACTGGTCAAATAACTGATTGGAGATGATTTAATGAATAAACAGGTAACCAGATGTTCGTTAACTTTGTCTGCATTGCAGTAAATCATATTGCTTTGATTTATAGTGAATTGTTTGCTGTGCCACAGCTCCACCTCAAATGATTTTCTCCAGCCGCCACTGCAAACATTCACAAATAACGTGGAAAGCTTTGAAATCTGCTCCGTTGTAAATCCCCTGTGATGAATCTGTGGAGGTCCAACATCTGCTGGAAACTCAGGTGAACTATTAGCGTGCACGCGCATGTCCCCAGTTGATCCAGAACACCTTCATTGTTTACATATGTGCCTAGCGTCTGGATTCTTGTTTCCTGAAACAGACCAAGCTGTTATTTCCCTTTTATTGCAAGCGTTATGTGGGCTATAATTAAATGAGTTCTCATTAGTTATCTAGCTATCTTGTCAGCAGATAAATGCAGTGAGGAACACGTTATAGAAATGTATCTGTAAACTTGAATGTTGAATAGTGTAACAGTTAACTGCAGTAGTTTACAAAAGCTAACGGAGAACATTTTGCATCACTTATGCTTGTCTAATGTTAATTCCAACATGTACTGATGTATTAAACAATAATAGTATTATTAGTGCATGAAATAATAGTTTTTCTACTTCTGTCTTTAGGAAAGCCATCATCTGTAATGTAAGACAGCTCAGACAGTGAGTGCTACAGAGAGACAGGACAGTGATAAACCACACGTGACCATATGATCATCCAGATGTGTTTGACAACTTGAGGATGAAATGCAATGTAGTACTCAAAGCTGCTCATGGTCAGCCTGCTGCTTTTGATATTGATCACGTTAATAAATTTGCTGGAAACAGTCTCTGTCTTGTGTTTATATGCAGTACTGGTCACATTTCTGGACACATTACTATTTTTATGTTTCTTATGCTCATCAAGCTCCATTTATTTGATCAGAAATGAACAAAATCAGTAATATTGTGAAATATTACAACTTAAAATAATGCTTTTCTGTTTTAATATTCTTTATATTTATTTCTGTGTTGCAAAGCTGGATTTTGATCAGCCTTTACTCCAGTCTTAAGTGTCACATGATCCTTCAGAGATCATTCTCATGTGCTGATTTGATATTTGGTTATTGTCAGTGTTGGAAACAATTGTGCTGCTTAATATTTTTTCTGGAACCTGTTGCCAGTCCTTCCGCTCGATTGGCCGTTGTGTTGAAGTTGGGAGCACCAGTGCTACAAAGTAAGAAAGTTAATTTGGAGCCCTGCTCAGTCATATTTAAAGGATCTGATGAGCATCATCCGCTCCCAGCGCTGTATCTGTGTGTGTTTACTCTTCTGCTCAGGGAGAGGTACTTCATTTCAATAAGTACTTACTTAACGAGCGCTAAAAGAGTACTACTCTACAGCCAAATCTCGCTGAGTATGAATGCGATCTGCCATGTTTACTTTATCATGGGATTTATGACAAGCACAAAAACAAACTTAAAAGAGACTTCATTCATCTGTCTGTAAATATTGATATTGATGAAATGTGCTCATTTTTGTTCTTGTTGAAGAAACAGCTGCCCTTATGATTGTAGTATAACCAATACATTTTGGGTTGATTTAGCTTTTTATATTTTTAACTCTACTAACATCAGTTTAATCCTTAAAGATATCATTTTTTATTACGAAACTCTTGAATATGTGATTACTTTCTTAATTTTATGTTCAAAATTGTTCACCAACACACAAAACTGGCTTAAATCTTTTTTAAATCTTAAAGCTTTCCTCTTTATCTTGTTGAATGTCTCTGAGGCTTATAAATAACAAAAACAAATGCAATTTTAATGCTTTATGATTATATGAATTTTATGATCATTCAAATATATTTAATCTTTTTTCCCCTGTGTATATAATATCATAATATGATGTACGCAAACCCATTATGGTTATGTTTTCTGTTTTTTTTCATTATGATGTTCATTGTGCCATATTTCCCTGAGCTTGTATGTTCTTCAGTAATAATAAATAATAATAAAATTAGGGAAATAAGAGCGACAGGTGCACAAACACCTCATAGCATCAATAAATCCACAACCCTACCTAGTACGTTTTCTTCCATGTTTGCAATGTTTGTAATATCTGCTCAAAGGAGACGCTGATCAGCTGCTCAAAGATCTCGTCTTTGGAGAAGACTGTTGATTTTACTCCAAAAATGAAAGCATTACTACTTAGAAATTAAGATGACCTCAGAAAGCATTGGTAGCCCAACACTTATGAACAATAATAATGATAAATGCTGACCAATAATTATATGTTTTTAGTAAAACAAGCAAAATGTAATTAGCTTCTTCATATGCCATAGCTATGCATGACTGCACACGAGACAAATGCAGCCAAGGTGAATACATCTCAATTTTCAGTCAAGTAATTAATTAATGCATGTGTTAAAAAAACAATTATATTTTATTTACTGACAACAACAGGAAACATGAATAAATGAGTAAAATGTAAATAAAAGTACAATAAATAAACACAAGTCAACAACATGAAACAAAGCTTTATTCAAACATATTGTTCTATCAATCATGTATTTACAGTCGGTGAACCCACATCCTACAGTCATCTCAACACAGCTGGGCCAGTTCTGCAGCTTTATTCTGATGAAGCAGCTGATCACCGAGCCCACCTTCACCAGTCTCTGCTGTCCATTATGTCTCTCACTGCTGCAGTCAGACTGAATCTGATCATGGATGGGAAAGGGACATGGAGTCCACACAATCTTGAACAAGAGCAGGAGAACGTGTGCGGGACAATCTGGCTGCCGCTGTGTCTGCTCCAAACATCTGTGTGCCTGCTCTCCATGAGAACAACTACCTGGAAAACATTTACACAGAGTCAAAAAATTACATCTCATGTTGTCAGCTTTCCATTTCTTGCCAAATTTCATTTCATATGTTTACAATTACATGCTAATTTTTGATATAGCTTCATTTGTTCTGTGGTGTAGTGAACTGGTAAGCAGAAGGTTGCTGGTTCGATCTCCGCAGCCATCACCACCGGTGTCTTTATTCCAGGTTGCTGCAGGGGGATCGGGGTCCCTGTAATAAGATCACTGTAAGTCACCTCGGATAAAAGTGTCTGCTAAATGCATGATTGTAAATGTAAAAAATAAATAAAATAATAATAATAAATTAAAATTAAAAAGCAAACGCTCAATAAAGCTGCTTATTTCTTAGTTTATTTCTTCAAGGTACTACTATAATATAAATGCTTACATATATTTCATTTAATTTCTATTTGGGGATTTAAAGGGTTATTTCACTCAAACATATATATTCAGTCATTATTTACTCGCCTCAATGCTGTTCAATCCTTGTGTGTGTGTTTTTTTTCCAAACACAAAAGGGGATTTTGGTGAAGTTTGTCCTGCTGGTTTCTGTTCATTCAACATAAGTCAATGGAGCCTGACTTTCAGATTCTTCATGAAATTATTTGACAATGCTTTTGAAAGCTTCTGAAACTCAGGTTTCATTGACTGATGTTGTATGAACAGAAACCAGCAGAACAAACTTGAACAAAATCACATCCTCCATGTCTTTTGGTCTTTTTCTAGATGTTCTCGCTGGCTCTGGGGTCACTGAGGATGAAGAGACTACAGCAGCATCCGGTCCAGATGAGGCAGTAAGGTCAGGTGGAGTGATGGAGCGTTCTTTCACAAATGCCGCCGTCACCTGCTCCATCACCATCCAGTCACCTGTGATTTATCTGATCAATACTGCATTTATTTACATGTTGAGGTAGTTGCTAATGTGTTCACTGGCTTTTTATCCAGCTCAAATGTTCCTCAATTTATCGACAATACTAATGGACAAATGAAATAGATAACATACAGTGGTGTGAAAAAGTGTTGGTCCCCTTCCGGATTTTTTATTTTTTTGCATGTTTGTCACACTTTAATGTTTCAGATCATCAAACTAATTTAAATATTAATCAAAGATAACACAAGTAAACACAACATGCAGTTTTTTAATGAAGGGAAAACAAAATCCAAACCCACATGGCCAAAAAAAAAAAATCCAAACCTGGCCTGCATGGCAGAGTTCCAAGACGAAAACCGCTGCTGAGCAAAAAGAACATAAAGGCTCGTCTCAGTTTTGCCAGAAAACATCTTGATGATCCCCAAGACTTTTGGAAAAATACTCTGTGGACTGAACTTTTTGGATGGCGTGTGTCCCATTACATCTGGCGTAAAAGTAACACAGCATTTCAGAAAAAGAACATCATACCAACAGTAAAATATGGCGGTGGTAGTGTGATGGTCTGGGGCTGTTTTGCTGCTTCAGGACCTGGAAGACTTGCTGTGATAAATGCAACCATGAATTCAGCTGTCCACCAAAAAATCCTGAAGGACAATGCCCGGCCATCTGTTCGTGACCTCAAGCTGAAGCCAACTTGGGTTCTGTAGCAGGACAATGATCCAAAACACACCAGCAAATCCACCTCTGAACGGCTGAAGAAAAACAAAATGAAGACTTTGGAGTGGCCTAGTCAAAGTCCTGACCTGAATCCTATTGAGATGCTGTGGCATGACCTTAAAAAGGCGGTTCATGCTCGAAAACCCTCCAATGTGGCTGAATTACAACAATTCTGTCAAGATGAGTGGGCCAAAATTCCTCCAAAGCACTGTAACAGACTCATTGCAAGTTATCGCAAACGCTTGATTGCAGTTGTTGCTGCTAAGGGTGGCCCAACTAGTTATTAGGTTTAGGGGGCAAGCACTTTTTCACACAGGGCCATGTGGGTTTGGACTTTGTTTTCCCTTCATAATAAAAAACTTCATTCAAAAACTGCATGTTGTGTTTACTTGTGTTATCTTTGATTAATATTTACATTTGTTTGATGATCTGAAACATTAAAGTGTGACAAACATGCAAAAAATAAAAAAATCAACACCGTTTCAAACCACTGAGTTATTCCATGTAGAATTGTTTATTTAAATGACTTCCATTCATCTAAAGCAGTGTTGACAGCAGTGAATTCTACATAACGTTACATCTCTCACTCGGATGTCTGTTCATGTTGTGATGTGCTCATCTGTGATTCTTTCCTGTCTCATGTTAAATAAACATTTAGTAATCGTCTTGAAGATGAATATGGTTTATGTAAATGCACTTTGGAGACGTGCGTGTTTACTGGAGCTCTGCTGTTCACTATACATAATAAAACATGTTTTTACCGTAAAATCATGAATATACTGTAATGTTACTGTCTAGCTATATAGGAGAGAAGTAGGCGGTTTCGGACGCAGCCTCTGAGACCTGATTCGTCCGTCGCCTGTCAGTCATAACTGCGTCTCATGTCCCGCCCCTTCTGTTCCTGTCACTCACTTCCTGTTCTCTTCCGTGTTGATATCTGACCACAGCAGCACAGACAAACCTCTCTACTCATGAAATATCCCAATAATAAACACACCAGTACGATATGATATGGTTTGTATGCGATTTTCTTGAGATTTGGGGTATTTTGATGATCATAATGAATATATACATATGAAATGCTAATTTGTGCAGCGATATATATATATATATATATATATAGGTTGTAAATACTGCTTCAAAATACAGGAGCAAAAGAAGAAACAGGAGCAAGAGACAAAGAATAGAGAATAGGTCATTTACTGAAAACTGCATTTAAACTCAAACAGGCTGTTCATCAGCTGATCAAAAGCTCTTAAAAAGTTAAAATCTGCACAAATATACAGCTTTCATCTCACTGTCCTTCAGGCAATCACACTGTCATGACCTCCTGATGGCTGATGCTGACTGCAGCCCAATAAGGAAGACTATATTTTCAATAATAATATCAATATTTACCACTGCATTGCTTGTTACTGCAGCTTCACTCCTCGTTGTAGCTGTTCTTGGTCTGGTCACACAAACCATGTGGGAAGCAGCTTCAATAACTCTCAAAAAGGCCATAAATGGTTCTACATCTCTAATCTAGATTGGATGCAAGACATGTTTTCAGAAAACACACACCACACAATGTAATAACGATGCAAATTAGTTTGTCTACACTGAACCTGAAGGTTACTTTAAAAATGTATCATGTATTGACATGCAAGTACTCGTTTGAAAAGATGATTTTAACTGGGGTTTTAGCTTATTCTCCCTCGTCTCATTCTGAACCATTATGAATTTCTTCTGTGGGGGAAAACAATATCTGAATAGCTGACTGACACTAACATTATTTACATTTCTGTATGCCAATTAAGAAAGCAAGCCATGGGTTTACAACGACATAAAAGTGAGTATATGATGACAGCTTAATTTTTATTTTTGGGTGAATCATCTATTAACTCGTTAACACGTATTGCCCAGACCCACAGAAGAGGTTTTTAAACAAATAGACAACCACAGCGACAAAACAATTCACAATCGGCCAACACTGTGCTCGGTAGTAATACAGTAATGTATATAAGGGTTTAGATCTTAGCTAGTGTAGAACCGTGTTATCTTCGTCATTCTTGAAGTGGAGACTGCAGACTGTAGTATCATGCTAAAATCCTTACATCTAATACTCTGAATCCACTTATTGTGAGTTTCTTCATCCAGAGAAGAAGTGTGAAAAACCTTTGACAAGCGTCACAAACCGTGACACAGCAATAGCGGGACAAACCACCCTCTCGGATGTTTAAACTTTATGGAACTCTTCATTAATAATTATATTACTGTGGTATACTTAAGATATATTATAGCAATAAAATGTATAAATATTATTTTATATTAATAGTTCATTGATAAAAGATTGCGGCTGGTAATGCACTCATGCTATGGCTGAATACAGACCGGAAGCTTTTATGTGCCTGAGATTTCACTGGAAATACATAGCTGTGTGCCGTGCATAGAGTCCATTCACATCTCTTGATTTACCAGAAGAAGGCTAGCCTCCCTCACAAGGTTTCTTTTCTCAACACTCCTCAGCGCTCAAAGTAGACACTCAATGCTGATTGGCTATTATTTTTACTAACGGCGGCACAAGCATAAACATAATAAATACCTAGACTACGTCTGAAATCTAGAATATGAGATATGAATATTGAAAATATGAAACAAGTTAATCACCTGACTTTAGGATAGTTAAACAATTCTTCGAATAAACAAAGATTTTATTTTAGCATTACTTAAGAAGATTAATCAATAACTTATTTCATTTTCATTGTTTGTGGATGGATTTTTCACAATAATGAACCAACTGCTGAGAAACGTCTTTGAAAGATGTGACAAAAATACTCAACATACAAAACACAACAATGGTAACACTCAACAAATAAACAACACTTACAACATAAACCAGCATTACAATATAAACCAACAACACAAACTGCTAAAAGTGAGCCAAAAATAATCAAATAAACACTATAGCATGATCTATTCATGCTGCATTGTATGCTGGGAACCTTAATGGTACACCTGCTCTGTAGAAACACAGCATGTTGTTTGTTTACAAGTAATTTCTGAGAGTGAAGTGTGAAATTACTGTAAAAGTAATGCAGTTATTAACCTGGAATATACTGTAATTTCATGCTAAATGTTTTACAGTGCAGTTAGTATGTCCAATCTAATTATAAAAAAAAAAAAAAAAAAAGTGTTCCCATAAGACTGGGAAAAAATGTAGGCTGAATAATCCTTCTCATATGAAACTGCTGGATCAGTATCAGTATTAATGTCCAGGTGACAGTCTTGTTCAGGACGTGTTGTTTTGATTCACTTGTTTGGAGCTTGTGGAGTTTCCTCTGTCAAATACTGTACAATAGAGAGAAAGATAAAATACACTAAGATCTGCTTTAATACAAGATAATAAATTACATCATTGAATCAATAACTTACTGTAGTTTCTGTAGTTTACAGCGTGGATCCTCCAGTAGAGCAGAGAGCAGCTTCACTCCTGAGTCTCCTGGATTATTACAGATCAGATCCAGTTCAGTCAGGTGTGAGGGGTTTGATCTCAGAGCTGAACTCAGAGCAGCACAGCCTTTCTCTCCAATCCTGCAGCTCCTCAGCCTGCAGAGAGTGAAGAACATGAATGATTTCTGGGATTGTGTTTCAGCTTTAGGGTGAGAGTGTGTTTGTATGAGCTCTGCTTTTCTCTCTCACACCAGGATCGGTGCTATAGAGATTTTATCTTGCCAGCAGCTGAGACATTAATTTAACTCACTCTACATGATTCCTGATTGTGATGCTGAACTAGTTCATCGTTTTCACTGCTCAAACCGTTTGTAGTACTATACAGGTGATAATGTTAAAATAAGAGTAACATTATAGTGTAACTATGATATATAAGTCTTGTAAGGATCACTAATCGGCTCAATGATGAAATCCAGTGGCGTGGATGAAGGTATAATGTGTGAAGGTCTACTACTCCTGCTTTAATCTAACTCCAATTCTCAAGTGATCATTAAATTTAGAATGTGTTTCTAATTAGTAACTAATCACAGATATTGGTTAGTTTAAATTGAGATATTTGATTATTCTGTACATCCTATATTTTCAATTATTCATTCATCAGGGACTCGATGTTGTGTTTGAGTCTGACTCCGACCGGAGGTCATGAATCTCACGATCACAAACTCTCCAGTCTCAAATTACTCAGAGGGTGCAAGGATAACCACAAAATATATACTTAGTGTTTAATAGCCTGTTTATTAGCTTGTGTCTAATAACATTAATTTTGTTCCTTTAGATTCACAACACATTGCTATAACTCCTGCAGCAAACCGTAACAAGAGGAAAATGCAACAGATTTATGCTAACACTAGATTGTCTTATGATTTAGTTCTCTAGTCTTGGGAAGTGATTAATAAAGAGGAATCTGTCTGTTCAGTTCATGAACAAGGTGTTAAATCAACCGGATCATTGAGGAGAGGAGTGCTGTATCTTTTCTAAGTGATCGAACCTACGATGTTCACACAGCAGACGAAAAAAATCCCATAGACTTACAATGACGGAATGTTCATGAATTTGAATCTCAACTGTCACTTTCTCACACACACACACAAACAAAATCTCTCTCTTCTCTCTCTCTAATTCAACTCAATGCAAATAAGCTTTAGTGGCATAACTGTGTAACATTTCACAGTGTTGCCAAAGCAATACATATATTATACAAACATTATATAAAATAAAATAAAGAAAGAAATAAAAAGGGGTAAAAATAAATACACATACACTGTAAAAAAAAAATGCTGTAAAAAAGGCCATATTCTGACAGTAACATCCTGTTATTTTCATTACAACAGCAAAATCCTGTAAAAAACAATGAATTCTGGGTAATATTTGTTGTTTTGGAGAAAGTATCCTTCTGCAGTCCTGTGAAGTAGAGATGGTGAGATGAAGCTTCATGAAGCTTTAAGCTTTTCAGCAAGTAGTTACAAAAGGGTTCATTTCTGGAGGTTTCATTTGCTCACAATAGCACCTGGTGGCCAAAGAGTGTAAAACAAGCAGATATATTACAGACAGAGGTGGATAGTCCAGGGGTCAGAAAGTAAAAGTCCTGCCATATGTTTATTCCACCCATGAACTCAGCAGCTGATTTCACCAGAGGAGGAACCAAGTCATGCCTTTCAAGTCACAAACAAGTCTCAAGACAAATCCCAAGAACTCAAAGAGTTAAAGTTAATGAGATGAATTAGTGACTAATTAAATGATGATTGTGCATTAGTACATATTTATATTTTTATATTACTACATAATTAAAGAATAAGAATCCAATTCAGAGATAATAAATACATAACATCAACTGCTCAAAGATGAATCTAAGAGAGAGAGGTGCAAACCTGACAGAGGAAACAGTAGCATTTATGAGTGCCGTTTACTGAAGTGGATTTTCCAAAAGACACAAATAGCTGATTAATATATTTTTGTCTCTGATAAACGATCACACCGGTGTGATTAGATGTTCGGTGCTAAATTCAAATCTGTGTTTGCTCAACTTCACTGTCTGGCACGGAGCCAGAGACTGCTGTGTTTTTAGCTCCAGCACTGCGCATTATAACCAATCACACATGATTCTGTTGAGCTCATGAGTACAATGACCAATAAGAGGCATTCAGATGAGTGTTTTATTCAGTGTGAGCGCTCCCTGAATGAATTCTGCTCTCTGACCATTTCTCTCATCATCATTACCTCTTATCGTGACATAGGCAAAACTATATTTTGGGCCTCCCTTCCTTATTAATAGGGCTATATAATAGTACCACCCCAGCAAACAGAAATATTTCGTAATCAGTGGAAACCCTTACAGTGTTTTCTATGGCACCTCATAAACCTTCCATTGCAATTTCCAAAACGTCATTTTAGAGCAAATAACAGAGGCTTGAGCCATTGATATGCAGGCTAACACAGTTATTAATGCAGTCTAACGCACTCAGGCTATTATTTATTCACATTGGCCCATAGAAACCTCTATGAACACACTTGACTTGACCGCGGGGGATGAATTGAAGTTTCATTAAAAAGTGTTTATGTATTCTACACTCGTAGCACGCGCACACATTAGGATAGGTTAGATGCCTGCCTCCGTTGCGAGTCCCTATCAAGCACTTTACCGATTCAACTCCTCTCCTCTCCTCCTCTGCCTGGCTCTTTGGCCGCATCTCTCACCGCAGAGCAAGCCTGTTCTTGATAAAGCTGCAGTGAAAACGTGGGAAAAGCCGACGAGGAAGAAGTTTGGATGAAGCGATCTTTATATAGGTGGAGCAAAATACTTCATCTCTCCGTCTATAGAGCATTGGGTGGTTTACGCTGTCAGTACAGGAGACAAACCAATGGGCCACTGGCTGCTCGTTGTCCCTGTGTGATGGTCCTTGGCAAAAACAAAAAAAAAACCTGAGTCTGTCTTATGATTTAGTTCTAGACTTGGGAAGTGATTAATAAAGAGGGATCTATCTGGCAGAGGAAGTTGAATTGCCCATGTTTTCGCTGTGAAGTTATAAAACAGCAAAAAGTCATTCACAGAGACGTTTAATGTAAATGGCAAGGAAATTATGATGGAAATGAATGTCGGCGCAGCCGTGAGTATCATATCTGAGAAACATTTCCAGGCTGCGTTCTCAACAGAGCCACTGGAGGACACTAGAGTCATGTTGAAAACATACACAGGAGAGATTATGCCTGTGTTGGGACAGTTTAATACTCTTCAACTGATTCAATTACACAAGTCTTGGTGCCACGGAGTACATGTAAATCTGTTATTCATGGATTGGAGAAAGACTTTGGGGAAAGTAATTTTTGTAATTATTGATCTGTACATTTAATTTTGGCTTACACTTACATACTTTGTTGTTTAATGGTTTATAAGTGTATATACAAACATTCATTAGTCTTGAGCACATTCAGTATAATCACTGTATTTGATCATTTACATTTTGATTCTTACAGGAATCGTTCACCCAAAAATATAAATTGTTATAATGTACTTCCCTGCATGTCGTTCCTAACCTGTTTGACCTTCTTTCTTCTGTGAAACACAATAGATGATATTTTGAATATTGTTGCTACACTGTAAAAAAAATACATTTTGAAAAATTGTGGAAACTGACAAATAAATATTGGCTCAACAAATTGCTTCCCAATAATTGTCCCAAAACAAAAAATATATATTTTCTTATTTTCCACAGAAGAAAGTCACACTGTATTCAAATGACTTAAAGATAATTAAAGTGACGACAGTTTTAATTTTTGGGTGAACTATCCCTTTAACATGAAATGTTTTTGTTTGGCAGTATTTTCACACAGTTTTTGTGTTTAATAATATAATAACACTTACTGTAGTTTCTGTAGTTTACAGCGTGGATCCTCCAGTAGAGCAGAGAGCAGCTTCACTCCTGAATCTCCTGGTTTATTACAGCTCAGATCCAGTTCTGTCAGGTGTGAGGGGTTTGATCTCAGAGCTGAACTCAGAGCAGCACAGCCTTTCTCTCCAATACTGCAGTAACTCAGCCTGCAGAGAGAAAGAGAACAACTAAAGATGAGTTAAGTTCATTCACTGTTTGTCACAGACCCATGAATGAGGTGTTAAATCAACCGGCTCATTGAGGAGAGGAGAGCTGTATCTTTTCTAAGTGATCGGACCTACGATGTTCACACAGCAGACGAAAAAACAGACAAAAAAAATCCCATAGACTTACAATGACGGAATGTTCATGAATTTGAATCTCAACTGACACTTTCACACACACACGCACACACACACTCTCTCTCACACACACACACACACACACACACACACACACACACTCATCAACAGAAACATACATTAGCTGAACCCTGTTTGTTTTACGTGTTATTTATAACAAACCATATTACAGATGCATTGTCAGATTTAAGTTGAACCGCGGTCCTAGCGCGTGCCGTCCACGAACCGTTCCACCCCTACCTCATATCATCATATTATTATTATTATTATTATTATTATTATTAGAATAGCCTATATCTCAATGAGTCTACTTAAAGAAAGAGAAAGAAAAGAAACTAAATAAATAATTTCTAAATTTTCTACCTCATATCATAAACACACAGAAATATAAAAGTATTCATGGCAACCCGTCAAAATAAAAGTTTGGTTTCACTTGAAGACATTGCGGCAGAAATATATTACTATTGTTCAGTAATAGGCTACTACTACTAAAATTATTAAAACCTTATTTTTAAGGAATAATCATACAATATTTCTTCTATGATTTAATTGTAATATTAAATCCCTTTTATTTTCCAAAAAAACAAGATTTCATTTTCATTAATTAAAAGAAATTAAATGAATGTTTTATGCCTTAATAAATATAAATACACAACAGAGTTTCTGAGGAAAAAAATATAAATGTTAGAATAAATGAAACTTGTTTTTATACTTTCAAATAATTAGACAATAAAACTGAATTTGGTAACAATAAAACATAAGGTTGGAAAATATAAAACATTTAATTGGGCCCTAAACATGTATTTTTTGTTAAATAAATTGATGTTAAATTGTTTAAGTTTCATGATTTTAATTAATTAGACATACTTTGATCCTTGCCCAATTACCAATCCAGCCCTGAGTCTGTCTTATGATTTAGTTCTAGACTTGGGAAGTGATTAATAAAGAGGGATCTATCTGGCAGAGGAAGTTGAATTGCCCGTGTTTTCGCTGTGAAGTTATAAAACAGCAAAAAGTCATTCACTGTTACGTTATGTGTAATTATGTTTTATAATGTTTATATGTTGTTGGATGTTTTCTTTTTCTTGAGTTTCAGATCGCCGCTGATTTGCTAAATGTTGCCGCCTAGCAACGGTAATTGGATGATCAGCTGGCGGTTTCCTTTAAAACGCCTCTTCCGTTTCTCAGAAGCGAGTTGGTGTGACATCGGGCCGGTCGCACTGCTCCGGGCTTCCTGCTAGCCGCCAGACCAAATGTGTTTCTAGTGTTTCTTTTGTCCTTTTCTTTCTTTGTTGTTTAGTTTGGAATGTGGTAGAAATGTAGGAGAGACCTGCCTTTTTGATTTAATCCTCATTTTTCATGATGTTTATGTTTAGGGTAGTTTAGGTAAGGTTGGTTGTATTTATTTTTTCTTTTCTTTGTGGTAGGTTATTTATATTGCCGTTTTATTTGATTAGATTGGGTTTTGTTTGTTATTTTGGCTTTGGGTCTCTCTGACGAAAAATGCCACTTCATTAATTAATTTTATATTTAATTGTATTGCTTTAATGATTTTCTGGTTGGGTTGTGGGTCTCTTTGGGAGATCCACTAATTATTGGTGTTTCTTATCTTCTTTTGTAATCCATAATAAATTTACTTTATAATTTATTGTGATTTGTTCGGGTTCTTTTTGATCTGACGGCCTGCTGGAAGTCTTTTTGTTTTTTTTGTTTTTTTATTTATTGCGTCTCACCCCTAGCGGACGTAATAAAATGGGGGCTCGTCCGTTTGACTGTTTCATCTAATTTATTCTTTATAGAATTTACCTTGCTGGTGAGTAAACTTTTGTCTTTTTCTGATTGGCGGTTTTTATTTGTAAAAGGGGGAGTGTAGGGTAACTATGGAGTTTAGTATTGAGGATTTTAAACAGTTTCCTACTGTAGAGGCGTTAAATATATGTCGTAAATCTGACTTAATCCTTATTGCAGATTATTATGATATAGCCATCTCTAAAGCGGACACTAAACAGGCAATAAGAGAGAGAGTGCAGGAGAATTTAGTGGCTGTGGGGGTTTTGATAATTGAACCGGAGTCGAGGGATGTCGACGCTGGGTTGATGACTGACGGAGATGAGGCAGGGGCTTCAGCTCAATTTTCGATGGTAGATCCGAATTCATTGATTGGTCTAAATACAGTAGATCTTAAATTGGCGATACGACTTAAAGAGCTTGATTTGCGAGTCAAGCAGCAAGAACATGATACACAGCTGCTGCGTGTCAGGCAGTGTGAACTTGAGGCTCGTCGCGTTTCGCCTAGACCGGTGAGTGGATTACAAGCCCCAATAGCATCTGTACCTAGCGGTCCTCCTGTGGTTTCTCCTGTTCTACGTTCTCCAAGTACAGGTGAGTTTGACATCAGTAGACAGATTCGTTTAGTCCCTGCTTTTAGGGAAACTGAGATTGATTCTTATTTCAGTGCGTTTGAGCGGATAGCTGTCGCTCTGCATTGGCCAAGGGAGATATGGTCGCTCTTGTTGCAGTGCAGACTGACAGGTAAAGCTCAGGAAATTTCTGCAGCTTTGTCCATCGAGGAGAGTTTAGATTACGATATTTTGAAGGCCTCGGTTCTTAGAGCTTATGAGCTTGTTCCCGAAGCTTACCGTCAAAAATTCCGTGGTCATTTAAAGGCCGCCAATCAGACTTTTGTTGAGTTTGCCCGTGAGAAGGGAGCTCTTTTTGATAAATGGTGTCAGTCCAGCAAGATAAATGATTTTGAGCAACTTCGTGAACTTGTGCTATTGGAAGATTTTAAAAACACTTTGCCGGATAAAATTGTAGTACATTTAAATGAGCAAAAAGTAAACGTGCTGGCACAAGCTGCCGTTTTAGCTGACGAATTCGTATTGACTCATAAACATGTTTTTGTTTCGTCGGCGCGTCATGAATCTTCTCAATTTGGAGCTGAGAAAAATGTGAAAACCGTAAAGACTATTATACCAAATCAAGCTGAGTCACGTGAGTGTTTTTATTGTCACGGGGTTGGTCACCTCATTGCTGGGTGTCCAGTTTTGAAAAAGAAGAACCAGTCTCCGAAACGTCAGGCTCCGAAGAGTGTTGGATTTGTTCGTGTTACCGGTCCGCCAGTTAGTGCTGATGAGCCAGGCATTGATCCTGGATATGATCCATTTGTTTTTAGTGGGGTGGTCTTTCTTACTGGACAGGAGAGAGATGAAGTTCCCATTCGTATTCTTCGAGATACTGGGTCGGCCCAATCTTTCGCACTTGGAAGTATCTTACCATTTACTAGGGAGTCGTATTGTGGTTCCGATGTACTGGTTCAAGGGATTGAACTAGGAATAGTCAGAGTTCCTTTACATTATATAAATATTCGATCTGATCTCGTTTCCGGATTTGTTAAAATCGCTGTTCGTTCGCAACTGCCTATTAAAGGGGTTGATTTGATTCTCGGTAATGATTTGGCAGGCGAGAAGGTACTGCCCCTTCCTGAGGTAGTGGAGAATCCGCTTTCTGAACCACAAAATGTTGTAGAGATAATTTCAAGTTTAACATCTGTATTTCCTGCATGTGCGATCACGCGAGCGCAGTCTCGTAAATATAGTGACGTGGTTGAACTCTCAGACAGCTTCCTAGCTTCCCCTGACAGCGCTGATGTTTGCCAAGAGTTTCATGGAGAGGTAGAATGCGGGCGCTTTGAGTCACTGTCCACCGTGCCTAGTGCTGAAATTGATCTGTCTTTGACTATTGATAGAGTCACTTTAGCGAGCGCACAAAAATATGATGATTCATTAGCTCGTTGCAGAGCTGCTGTTGTGAAAAAGGAAGATGTGTTTGAAAAACCCGTTGCTTATTTTTGGGATGACGGGTTGCTAATGCGGAAAAGAACACCAGTGACTTCTGAATGTGAAGCTGATGCAGTTTATCAAATAGTCGTGCCCATTCAGTTTCGTTCTCACGTGTTGACGTTAGCTCACGATCACAGTTTTTCAGGCCATTTGGGCATTACAAAAACATACTACCGCATCTTACGTCATTTCTTTTGGCCTGGGTTAAGATCTGATGTTGTGAGATATTGCCGGTCGTGCCATACATGCCAGATTGTGGGCAAGCCAAATCAGTTAATTTCTCCAGCGCCTCTTTGCCCCATTCCTGTTGTTGGTGAGCCGTTCGAACGGGTGATATTAGACTGTGTTGGTCCTTTGCCACGGACTAAGTCCGGACATAAATTTATACTAACTATGATGTGCTCTAACACGCGCTTCCCGGAAGCTGTGCCGTTACGCACCATAAAAACTAAGGGAGTTCTGCAAGCGTTAACGAAATTTTTTTCTACCTTCGGGTTACCGAAGGTTGTGCAGACCGACCAGGGCACAAATTTTATGTCTCGGTTATTTAAACAAGTGTTATCACAGCTCCATATAAAACACGAAGTCTCTAGCGCGTACCATCCAGAATCGCAGGGCGCGCTAGAACGGTTTCACCAGACATTAAAGTCAATGTTGCGTACTTTTTGTGTACAGTCCGACAAAGAATGGGATGAGGGTTTACCCCTATTGTTGTTTGCTGTGCGTGAAACTCAGCAAGAGTCGCTTGGATTTAGTCCTGCTGAATTGGTTTTCGGTCACACTGTAAGGGGGCCGTTGAAGCTGTTGAAAGAGAAAATGATGGGTTGTGAACCCAGTGGTGTCACCAATATTTTGGACTATGTTAGTTCATTTCGTGAGCGTTTGCATCATGTGTGTGAACTAGCTCATGCCTCTATGGCATCCGTTCAAGCAAAGATGAAAACCCGATTTGATAAGAAGGCTGTTGCACGTTCTTTTAATCAGGGTGATATGGTACTGGTTTTGCTTCCCGTCCCCGGATCAGCCTTGCAGGCGAAATTTTCTGGCCCATATGTAATTGATGCTAAACTTAGTGAAACAGACTATGTAATTCGCACACCTGATCGTCAGAGGAAAACTCGCGTTTGTCACATTAATATGCTGAAGTTATATGTTCCGCGTGACCGCGAAATGAAATGTTCTGCTGCCTTAATTGTTCCTGTATCTGTTATGTCTGCACCTGTTTCTGATGGCACTGATACAGATGGGTTAACTATGCGAAGTGGTTCTGTTGCTGGTGCTCGTTTGCAAAACTCTGAGATTCTTAAAGACTTGAAGTCGCATTTGTCATATCTGTCTGAAACCCCTCGAGCAGATATTTGTCAGTTAATACAAACCTATTCGACTTTGTTCTCTGATGTGCCAACCAGAACGACTGCAGTGTGTCATGACATTGATGTGGGAGACCATCTACCAATTAAGCAGCATGCTTACAGAGTGAACCCGACGAAATGTCAAATAATGCGGGATGAGGTGAAGTACCTGCTTGAAAACGGGATGGCTGTTCCGAGCTCTAGTGCTTGGAGCTCCCCCTGTCTTATCGTTCCGAAAAGTGATGGTACTGCCCGTTTCTGCACTGATTATAGAAGAGTCAATGCGATCACGAAGCCAGATTCCTTTCCTCTGCCCCGTATGGAGGATTGTGTTGACCGGGTGGGGTCAGCTACGTTTGTTTCGAAGCTAGATTTACTCAAGGGATACTGGCAGGTGCCCTTGACTCCTCGTGCAGCTGAAATCTCTGCTTTTGTTACACCTGACAACCTGCTACAGTACACCGTTATGGCATTTGGGTTACGAAACGCTCCAGCCACGTTTCAGCGTCTGATGAATAGGGTGCTGGCAGGCATTCCTGATTGTGACGCGTATTTAGACGATATTGTGGTATATTCTTCTGATTGGAACGAACACTTAAAAACCCTTGGTATGGTGTTTGACCGTCTGCAAGCCTTTTCGTTGACACTTAATCTCGCGAAATGCGAGTTTGGAAGAGCTACAGTGACGTATTTGGGCAAGCAGGTCGGCCAGGGTGAAGTTCGTCCTATTGTTGCTAAAGTGCAGGCTATTGCACAGTTCCCTGTTCCAACGACTAAACGACAGCTGAGACGTTTCCTTGGTATGGCAGGATACTACCGAGGATTCTGTAAAAATTTCTCTGATGTGGTGTTATCACTGACCAATTTGCTTTGTCAACATCGAGACTATGTGTGGTCTGATGAATGTCAGAGAGCTTTTGAGTCAGTTAAATCATTACTGTGCAGTACGCCAGTGCTCTCTGCTCCTAATTTTTCGACGCCGTTCAAGATGGAGGTGGATGCTAGCGCTACTGGCGCTGGTGCCGTTCTTCTACAGGAGGATGTGCATGGAATTGATCACCCTGTGTGCTACTTCTCCCGAAAATTTTTGAAGCATCAGTTAAATTATAGCACAATTGAGAAGGAAGCTTTGGCGTTACTGCTTGCCCTACAATATTTTGAAGTGTATGTAGGATCAAGTCCATTACCCCTTGTAGTATTTACAGATCATAATCCGTTGGTGTTTCTGTCTCGTATGCGTAATTCTAATCAACGCATTATGCGTTGGGCATTAATCATCCAGGAGTTCAATCTAGAAATCCGCTACAAGAAAGGAAAAGAGAACGTTTTGGCTGATACTTTATCTCGTGCGGTGTAAATTGATTAATCAACTGTGCGTTGATTTTTAGTGGTGGGGGTGTTACGTTATGTGTAATTATGTTTTATAATGTTTATATGTTGTTGGATGTTTTCTTTTTCTTGAGTTTCAGATCGCCGCTGATTTGCTAAATGTTGCCGCCTAGCAACGGTAATTGGATGATCAGCTGGCGGTTTCCTTTAAAACGCCTCTTCCGTTTCTCAGAAGCGAGTTGGTGTGACATCGGGCCGGTCGCACTGCTCCGGGCTTCCTGCTAGCCGCCAGACCAAATGTGTTTCTAGTGTTTCTTTTGTCCTTTTCTTTCTTTGTTGTTTAGTTTGGAATGTGGTAGAAATGTAGGAGAGACCTGCCTTTTTGATTTAATCCTCATTTTTCATGATGTTTATGTTTAGGGTAGTTTAGGTAAGGTTGGTTGTATTTATTTTTTCTTTTCTTTGTGGTAGGTTATTTATATTGCCGTTTTATTTGATTAGATTGGGTTTTGTTTGTTATTTTGGCTTTGGGTCTCTCTGACGAAAAATGCCACTTCATTAATTAATTTTATATTTAATTGTATTGCTTTAATGATTTTCTGGTTGGGTTGTGGGTCTCTTTGGGAGATCCACTAATTATTGGTGTTTCTTATCTTCTTTTGTAATCCATAATAAATTTACTTTATAATTTATTGTGATTTGTTCGGGTTCTTTTTGATCTGACGGCCTGCTGGAAGTCTTTTTGTTTTTTTTGTTTTTTTATTTATTGCGTCTCACCCCTAGCGGACGTAATATTCACAGAGACGTTTAATGTAAATGGCAAGGAAATTATGATGGAAATGAATGCCGGCGCAGCCGTGAGTATCATATCTGAGAAACATTTCCAGGCTGCGTTCTCAACAGAGCCACTGGAGGACACTAGAGTCATGTTGAAAACATACACAGGAGAGATTATGCCTGTGTTGGGACAGTTTAATACTCTTCAACTGATTCAATTACACAAGTCTTGGTGCCACAGAGAACATGTAAATCTGTTATTCATGGATTGGAGAAAGACTTTGGGGAAAGTAATTTTTGTAATTATTGATCTGTACATTTAATTTTGGCTTACACTTACATACTTTGTTGTTTAATGGTTTATAAGTGTATATACAAACATTCATTAGTCTTGAGCACATTCAGTATAATCACTGTATTTGATCATTTACATTTTGATTCTTACAGGAATCGTTCACCCAAAAATAAAAATTGTTATAATGTACTTCCCTGCATGTCGTTCCTAACCTGTATCACCTTCTTTCTTCTGTGAAACACAATAGATGATATTTTGAATATTGTTGCTACACTGTAAAAAATTACATTTTGAAAAATTGTGGAAACTGACAAATAAATATTGGCTCAACAAATTGCTTCCCAATAATTGTCCCAAAACAAAAAAAATATATATTTTCTTATTTTCCACAGAAGAAAGTCACACTGTATTCAAATGACTTAAAGATAATTAAAGTGATGACAGAGTTTTAATTTTTGGGTGAACTATCGCTTTAACATGAAATGTTTTTGTTTGGCAGTATTTTCACACAGTTTTTGTGTTTAATAATATAATAACACTTACTGTAGTTTCTGTAGTTTACAGCGTGGATCCTCCAGTAGAGCAGAGAGCAGCTTCACTCCTGAGTCTCCTGGTTTATTATCGCTCAGATCCAGTTCAGTCAGGTGTGAGGGGTTTGATCTCAGAGCTGAACTCAGAGCAGCACAGCCTTTCTCTCCAATACTGCAGTCAATCAGCCTGCAGAGAGAAAGAGAAAAACTAAAGATGAGTTAAGTTCATTCACCGTTTGTCACAGACCCATGAATGAGGTGTCAAATCGACCGGCTCATTGAGGAGAGGAGTGCTGTATCTTTTCTAAGCGATCGGACCTACGATGTTCACACAGCGGACAAAAAAACAGACAAAAAAAATCCCATAGATTTACAATGACGGAATGTTCATGAATTTGAATCTCAACTGTCACTTTCACACACACACACACACACACACACACACACACACACACACATCAACAGAAACATACATTAGCCGAACCCTGTTTGTTTTACGTGTTATTTATAACAAACCATATTACAGATGCATTGTCAGATTTAAGTTGAACCGCGGTCCTAGCGCGTGCCGTCCACGAACCGTTCCACCCCTACCTCATATCATCTTATTATTATTATTATTATTATTATTAGAATAGCCTATATCTCAATGAGTCTACTTAAAGAAAGAGAAAGAAAAGAAACTAAATAAATAATTTCTAAATGTTCTACCTCATATCATAATCACACAGAAATGTAAAAGTATTCATGGCAACCCGTCAAAATAAAAGTTTGGTTTCACTTGAAGACATTGCGGCAGAAATATATTGCTATTGTTCAGTAATAGGCTACTACTACTAAAATTATTAAAATCTTATTTTTAAGGAATAATCATACAATATTTCTTCTATGTTTTAAATGTAATATTAAATCCCCTTTATTGTCCAAAAAATAAGATTTGTTTTTCATTTTCATTAATTAAAAGATAAATTAAATGAATGTTTTATGCCTTAATAAATGTAAATACACAACACAGTTTCTGAGGAAAAAAATATAAATGTTAGAATAAATGAAACTTGTTTTTATACTTTTAAATAATTAGACAATAAAACTGAATTTGGTAACAATAAAACATAAGGTTGGAAAAAATAAAACCTTTAATTGGGCCCTAAACATGTATTTTTTTGTTAAATAAATTGATGTTAAATTGTTTAAGTTTCATGATTTTAATTAATTAGACATACTTTGATCCTTGCCCAATTACCAATCCAGCCCTGAGTCTGTCTTATGATTTAGTTCTAGACTTGGGAAGTGATTAATAAAGAGGAATATATCTGGCAGAGGAAGTTGAATTGCCCATGTTTTCACTGTGAAGTTATAAAACAGCAAAAAGTCATTCACAGAGACGTTTAATGTAAATGGCAAGGAAATTATGATGGAAATGAATGCCGGCGCAGCCGTGAGTATCATATCTGAGAAACATTTCCAGGCTGCGTTCTCAACAGAGCCACTGGAGGACACTAGAGTCATGTTGAAAACATACACAGGAGAGATTATGCCTGTGTTGTGTTACGGCCAGCTCGTTTCAACCGAAGTATACAAGTACACTTAATGACTTACAAGATTTTATTAGTCTTCAAAAATACAAATAACTTAATATAACAAAGTCTAGGGTTCAAAATCAAAGGGGAAAAATCATAATCCAAATGGGGAAGAGAAATGGTTAGTATGGGCTGTAAACAAATAAAGGCACGCCAAAACAAATGACTTCTCCAGAGGCTGTCGATCCCCTGGACGAAGTGAAGAGGAGTGGTGGAAGCCAATGTTTTGTCCTCGCTGTAATTAAGTGGTGAACAGGTAACAGGGGTGTGCAATCTCCCACACTCTCCTGGAAGAACACCGCCAGCAGGCGAGCAAGTGAAACACAGGGTCGTAACAGTTGGGACAGTTTAATACTCTTCAACTGATTCAATTACACAAGTCTTGGTGCCACGGAGTACATGTAAATCTGTTATTCATGGATTGGAGAAAGACTTTGGGGAAAGTAATTTTTGTAATTATTGATCTGTACATTTAATTTTGGCTTACACTTACATACTTTGTTGTTTAATGGTTTATAAGTGTATATACAAACATTCATTAGTCTTGAGCACATTCAGTATAATCACTGTATTTGATCATTTACATTTTGATTCTTACAGGAATCGTTCACCCAAAAATATAAATGGTTATAATGTACTTCCCTGCATGTCGTTCCTAACCTGTATCACCTTCTTTCTTCTGTGAAACACAATAGATGATATTTTGAATATTGTTGCTACACTGTAAAAAAATTACATTTTGAAAAATTGTGGAAACTGACACATTTTGAATATTCTATTAAATAAAATAAATAAAAAAGGGGAAAAAGAAATACATACACTGTAAAAAAATTGCTGTATAAAAGGCCATATTCTGACAGTAACATCCTGTTTTTTTCATTACAACAGCAAAATCCTGTAAAAAACAATGAATTCTGGGTAATATTTGTTGTTTTGGAGAAAGTATCCTTCTGCAGTCCTGTGAAGTAGAGATGGTGAGATGAAGCTTCATGAAGCTTTAAGCTTTTCAGCAAGTAGTTACAAAAGGGTTCATTTCTGGAGGTTTCATTTGCTCACAATAGCACCTGGTGGCCAAAGAGTGTAAAACAAGCAGATATATTACAGACAGAGGTGGATAGTCCAGGGGTCAGAAAGTAAAAGTCCTGCCATATGTTTATTCCACCCATGAACTCAGCAGCTGATTTCACCAGAGGAGGAACCAAGTCATGCCTTTCAAGTCACAAACAAGTCTCGAGACAAATCACAAGAACTCAAAGAGTTAAAGTTAATGAGATAATTAAGTGACTAATTAAATGATGATTGTGCATTAGTACATATTTATATTATTATATTACTACATAATTAAAGAATAAGAATCCAATTCAGAGATAATAAATACATAACATCAATTGCTGAAAGATGAATCTAAGAGAGAGAGGTGCAAACCTGACAGAGGAAACAGTAGCATTTATGAGTGCGGTTTACTGAAGTGGATTTTCCAAAAGACACAAATAGCTGATTAATATATGTTTGTCTCTGATAAACGATCACACCGGTGTGATTAGATGTTCGGTGCTAAATTCAAATCTGTGTTTGCTCAACTTCACTGTCTGGCACGGAGCCAGAGACTGCTGTGTTTTTAGCTCCAGCACTGCGCATTATAACCAATCACACATGATTCTGTTGAGCTCATGAGTACAATGACCAATAAGAGGCATTCAGATGAGTGTTTTATTCAGTGTGAGCGCTCCCTGAATGAATTCTGCTCTCTGACCATTTCTCTCATCATCATTACCTCTTATCGTGACATAGGCAAAACTATATTTTGGGCTCCTCTTCCTTATTAATAGGCCTATATAATAGTACCACCCCAGCAAACAGAAATATTTTGTAATCAGTGGAAACCCTTACAGTGTTTTCTATGGCACCTCATAAACCTTCCATTGCAATTTCCAAAACGTCATTTTAGAGCAAATAACAGAGGCTTGAGCCATTGATATGCAGGCTAACACAGTTATTAATGCAGTCTAACGCACTTAGGCTATTATTTATTCGCATTGGCCCATGGAAAGAGGTTATTTTATTTCAGATAACCTCTATGAACACACTTGACTCGACCGCGGTGGATGAATTTAAGTTTTATTGAAAAGTGTTTATGTATTGTACACTCGTAGCACGCGCACACATTAGGATAGGTTAGATGCCTGCCTCCGGTGCGAGTCCCTATCAAGCACTTTACCGATTCAACTCCTCTCCTCTCCTCCTCTGCCTGGCTCTTTGGCCGCATCTCTCACCGCAGAGCAAATAAAATTAATACCATATGAGCGGCGTAGGGCAATGTCTATAGTACCATATTAAACTGTAAAATGACTGTAAAGCGCATAATTTACTATTCAGATACAAGTTTTAACAAAAACAAAGTTTTATAAAATGATCAACTTTACATTTCAGCCTTTAAACCATTTTTAAGAAAATTGATAAGTCAAAAATGTTAATTATTATATTAAAACAATTATCAATAAATTATTATATAAATTAAATAACATGAATCAGGGGTGTGTGATATTGACAAAAAAATGACATCTTGATATTTTCCTGAATTTTATTGATAACGATAATTAGATGATATTTTTCTGAGTGTGTTATTGTGCTGGTATCTTAAAGATTACCGTGGACAACTGACTCATAATGTTTTTGATATTCTTCATATTCTGTGGTCAGTTCACAGCACTGATAGAAATTAATCTTTTCCAATAAGTTTTATGGGCATTTTTACCTTTAAGCCATTTTTTCTAAAAGTGTGCATCATCTTTTGAGGCCGGTTTTCTATTTGAATATATTTTAAAATGTAATTTATTCCTGTGATCAAAGCTGAATTTATCATCATCATTACTCCAGTACCACGATCGTTCAGAAATCATTAACATATTCTGATTTGCTGCTCAAAATACATTTATTATTATTATTATTATGCTGAAAACAGCCGAGTAGAATTTTTTTTTCAGGTTTTTTTGATGAATAGAAAGTTCAGAAGAACAGCATTTATCTGAAATAGAAATCTTTTGCAAAATTATAAATGTCTGTATCATCATTTTTGATCAATTTGAAGCATCCTTGCTAAATAAAAGTATTAATTTCTATCATTTCTTCCCTAAAAAACAAAAAATATACTGACTCCAGTCTTTTGAATGGTATATTGTATAATGTTACAAAAGATTTTATTTCAGATAAATGCTGATCTTTGGATCTTTCTATTCAAAGAATCTAGAAAAAAGGTACTCAACTGTTTTAAATATTGATAATAATAATGATAATAATAATAAATGTTTCTTGAGCAGCAAGTCAGCAGATTAGACTGATTTCTGAAGCATCATGTGACACTGAAGACTGGCGTGATGCTGAAAATTTAGATTTGATCACAGAAATAAATTGCATTTTAAAATATATTCAAATAGAAAGCAGTTATTTTAAATAGTAAAAATATTTCACAATATTACTGCTTTTGCTGTATTTACGATCAAATATATGCAGGCTTGGTGAACAGAAGAGAACTCTTTAAAAAAACATTAAAAATCTTACAGTTCAAACACTTTTGACTGGTAGTGTAGATAGGCTATATATCATTGCTTCTAGTTGTTTTGGATAAGAATAAAATGTCAGGTCCGACAATTCTGTCGGCCCCTTCAGTGCGTCGGCCCACCGGAAAAATGCCTGGTATGCCCGATTACCAATCCAGCCCTGAGTCTGTCTTATGATTGAATTCTCTAGACTTGGGAAGTGATTAATAAAGAGGAATCTATCTGTTCAGTAACAGAGGGATGGATGATTAGTAAAGGTATGAATTGAACCAATCATGAAGTTCACATGTAACGTTCGTATTTTAATGCATTTCTTAACATAAGCATGTGTGTAATTTTTGTTCAGTGTCTGTGATATATTTGTTTACAAGTTTTGCATTTGAATCAATAGGGACTCTGTAGCTCAGTAGTGCTGAGGAATGCTGGGATTGATCTGGTGCAGTTTTGCAGACGCAGAAAAGTAAAGCGGTCGCTTAATACAGATCCTCCGTCTCAAGCGTATTCTTTCAGTTAAGATGCACAACAGAAACATTGGCGATGAGGATAAAGTTATTCAGTTATTCGGTTTTAATATCTCCATTCAAAGAGCTGATGAGTCGGTGACAGAATATGCAGCGAGTTGTGAGTTCAGGGAACGCTTGACGAGGCATTGTGTGACCGATTCGTGAGTGGAAGCCACAACGAAGCCTGCCAGCGACGGCTGTTGTCAGAATCAAATCTGATGTTTGCACGTGTGTTTGAGATCACACTGAGCATGGAGACGGCTGAGAAAGACACGCAGCAGTTAAGAGGACATGACTCTCACTCGGCTGTTGTGCATAAAGTGGACGTTCCAGCCAAAGAGGGAAGAAGTGCTATAGATGTCATGGAAAAAATTACAGCGCTCAGGTATGACATTTCAAAGATATATTCCTCCATAACTGCAGGAAAACTGGCCACATCAAGAGAGCCTGCAGAGGAAACATGGAAGTTGGAAAAATAAAGCCTTATACTGAGAAAAATACTAAGTATGTGGAGGCAGAGGAAGTTGAATTGCCCATGTTTACGCTGTGAAGTTATAAAACAGCAAAAAGTCATTCACAGAGACGTTTAATGTAAATGGCAAGGAAATTATGATGAAATGAATGCCGGCGCAGCCGTGAGTATCATATCTGAGAAACATTTCCAGGCTGCGTTCTCAACAGAGCCACTGGAGGACACTAGAGTCATGTTGAAAACATACACAGGAGAGATTATGCCTGTGTTGGGACAGTTTAATACTCTTCAACTGATTAAATTACACAAGTCTTGGTGACACAGAGTACATGTAAATCTGTTATTCATGGATTGGAGAAAGACTTTGAGGAAAGTAATTTTTGTAATTATTGATCTGTACATTTAATTTTGGCTTACACTTACATACTTTGTTGTTTAATGGTTTATAAGTGTATATGCAAACATTCATTAGTCTTGAGCACATTCAGTATAATCACTGTATTTGATCATTTACATTTTGATTCTTACAGGAATCGTTCACCCAAAAATAAAAATTGTTATAATGTACTTCCCTGCATGTCGTTCCTAACCTGTATGACCTTCTTTCTTCTGTGAAACACAATAGATCATATTTTGAATATTGTTGCTACACTGTAAAACATTTACATTTTGAAAAATTGTGGAAACTGACAAATGAATATTGGCTCAACAGATTGCTTCCCAATAATTGTCCCAAAACAAAAAAATGCACTGTAGTAATTTTAGCTGAAGGTCTGAAGTTAAAATTAAAAATATACATTCACCGAACATATTAAATTGTGCTCAGCCAATCTATCAAGCAAAAGTGAAAAATCTGTGTTGGCTGAACAAGCTTTGCAGCAGAAAACACGTGCACACATGCGCCTGAGAGAAACCGATACTGTAGTGAATTCAACTTCCTGTGCGCGGGAGAGCGAGAGAGCGGAGCCGATGCTGAAGGACGACAGAACATCATTTACAGACGGATTTTCTATCATTGAAGTTATGCTACGTATACTGAGTTTTGTATTTATTAAGTCATGTTTCATGTACTACATTGTATTTTTCAGAGTAACAGTGAATTCACTCCTTTACTGTGTCATGCTGGCGTTTATAACCTAGTTTAGCTCGTACTGATCTCTCGGTAGGAGTGTGTGATATATATCGTCTGTGATAATATTGTAATTGTTGTTTTAATGATGTGGGATTTGACATTAATAAACATTTGCAGTGTGTTTTTTACTGCATTATTCAGTCTTTAAAATGCATTTAGAGTGATCACATATGATATGGGGGCAGAAAATGTCATTTATGTCATTTCATAATCGTTATCACACGAAGAGTGCCGTTTTCCCTCCAAAAAGCAGCATGATTACAAATATGATATTGATTTTATACAACAGTTCAATAAACAAGACGTTAATATTAAATGGACTTTTTTGCCTGTTTTTGCTCTATTTCTCCACCAAAAATCATTCCAAACACAGCCACAGCACTGTTTTGTGTCTCTGAGCAACATGCTGTGTTTTGTTCCTGAATGAATCAATCAACCGTTTAAATGATTCGGTTCAATCGCAACGACTCACTTATTAACAATGACTTGCTGCCACCTACTGGCCGTTTTAATCTCACATTTAAATTATCTTTTCATTTTAAAATACTTGTAAATATCAGTATTCAACGTTTTATGTTTAAAACACTTTTAGACAAAAATGGTTTTACAAAGATAAAAATACCCATAAAAGGTAAAAATCTATTTAAACTTATTGGAAAAGATTAATTTCTATCACTGCTGTGAACTGACCTCACAGAATATGAAGAATATCAAAAACATTTATGAGTCAGCTGTCCACGGTAGTCCTTAATATACCAGCACAATAACACACTCAGCAAAATATTGTCTCATTATCGATAAAATCACAGAAAATATTTAGATATCATTTTGTCAATATCACACACCCCTATGTCTCAGCTACCTAAAGTTAATATTTATTGAACTAAATTATTTTGATCTCACTTTATGATGAATATGAAATGTATGAGACACAAGGAATATGTTTCTGCTATAACTATGTTTTTGTTCCCATTAGTGTAACTCATCATTGCTAGGTCTGAGGAGAAAGGAACCACTATGAATTTCACTGAGTATTTAACAGTAGTTCTTATTGGATATATGTTTATTTCATATTAGTGTCAAATACTATTAGCTCTTAGATGTCATTTGTGAGGAGTTGCTTTATTGTAATGTAGGCTGCTAATTCTAATGTAGACTTAGTATTGACATTATGTATTTTTTTTACAGAGTACAGAGCCATTGGAGAACCACACAACTGTAAAGAAAATGGTAATTATTGAAATAGTAAGCAGCAGCAGTTGCACTTCAAGGGCCCTGTCAAGTGTGCTGAATGTCTCCGTTGTCCTGGAAGAGGAGCTGGTGCTTCACAACTTAGGAGACTTTGTAAATGCATTTATTGTATTATTTTGGATTATTGTATGCACTCATCCTGGAGTACAACAAGGATTTAAAGGGATAGTTTACCCCAAAATTTAAATTCTG
>NC_136737.1:29121633-29124133 GCF_936440315.1 Barbus barbus | reverse complement strand
TCACATCTTTTGTTATGTTCACGTATTAAACTTACATAAGACGATGCGCATCAAAGTTTTACTGAAAAGAGTTTCAAACAGTCCTGGTCTCTGCCGCACACAGTCTGCTGAACGCAGTGAGAGAGACCTGAAAGGGCCTGTTTACACCTGGTCACTTCATGCATTTTCTCTGATCGGATATCTATATGATTTGTTAAAACGTTTCCCCATTTACACTTGGCCACATAAATGTGTCTTCGCAAAACGGATATAAATCCGTTCTTCAATTCCCGCTTCATATGCAAATATAACGGAGTTCACGTCAATGAAAGCAATGGATAATTGTATTAATTATCAGCTAATTTCAATATCAAGAGAGCGCGCGGCATCAGCACTGGAAAGATAGGCTAGTCTCGCTACTTTTAATGAAGAAGATTGTGTGTTGAGCGTCTGCGGCTTACTTTCAGGTTCATTCAGTTTGCGCGTCGCTTGCTGAAGAAATACTCCGCTACTCATCCGCGGTGATGCTTGTTGCCTTGCGCTGTCATATCTGACTATAACAGACCATATAGGCTATAAAACGATCTCACACGTCTATTACTTTAATATTATGGGAGGAGTAAAATTACCATATGTGGTTTCAACAACCAGATGCATTTACACTTGTCCGGTCGATCTTCTTATCGAGATCTTAGTCTATATGCTGTGTTCTGTTAATGCATGGACTTCCTGTTATTTGAAGCGCACTTGCCATCCAGTAATCGCAAAAAGCTTTGTGCTGTCTTACTTTTTAATAAACAAAGTATCAGCTTTAAAATGCTAGGAAATTCAAATGATGCGGTTTGGGTGCTCTTTAATGCGGACCACAAGCGCACACTTTGGGTAATATAAACACAAGTACCCCGCGTCCACACGGTCCGTGTATGCGTCCGGATCGCGCGAGCGGAGAGTATCGCACTTAATGCTCAGGCGCGTCTCTTTAGCACCTCAGTTAAAGCAGCAAGTGAACCCATTATATATTTTGATTTACTACTATAGTATGAAATGAACATGATCAAAAGGTAGGCAATAAGAAAGCCTATAGTACAACTTACTGAAATGTTTCATGTAAAAGCTGTGTTTCAATGTTTCAAACTAAGGAAATGTCTAAAGCTTGTAAACATTGCATTGTAATAATAAAAGTTCGGTTTAAAGACCGTGTGCCAGAAATAGGCTATATTACTATTATTTAGTAGAATGTACATAATACTACTACTTACTACTACTGTTCATTTTTTTTTAAAGAAATAATCACAATTTTTATTTTAATAGAAATCCCCTTCATTTGCCAAAAATGTAAATGTTTAATTTTCATTCATTCAAATATAAATTAATTAAAATAGTTTTATGCCTTCATCTGATATCCAGTCAAATTGAAATACACAACACAGAATTTCTGAGGGGGAAACACATTTCATAAGGCTACTGTAAGAATAAATAAAAACAGTTTGTATGCATTCAAATAATAGACATGCTAAAACACAGAATTTGGTAACAATAAAACATAAGGTGAGAAAAAAATAAAACATTTCATACGGCCCTAAACGTGTCATTTTTGTTACACTTTTAATAAATTAAATGTTAAATTGTATAATTTTCATGATTTTAATGAATTAGACATGCTTTTAGATTAATAGCATTTAATTTGACCATTAAAAAATGGTCAAATTAAACGGAAAAAACGGCATCCAGAAAAATTAAAATGGAAAAAATTGAATGTAGAAAAAAATTAAACTGAATTTGGGGAAAAATAAAAGGGATTTCATAGGGCCCTATATCTGGAAATATTTAGGTTATGAAGCAAATGAGAATATCAACAAATAGAACTTTGGATTTTAATTAGTACATGTTTTAGTAAACGTTAGTTTCAATTAACATTTACCTAAGATTAATAAAAGATTAATAAATAAATCAACAAATGCAGTACCTCAAGACATGTTTTGTTCATGTAAAATATACCGCATGTTCTCGACTTGTTACATTTATCTTTAAATTAAAAAATTACCCCCTTAATATTGTGGCAGTTTTTTTCTCCGTGGTATCGAAAATGGTATCGAATATCGATATTTTTCAAGGTATCGTATCGAAGTTATAAATTCCAGTATCGTGACAACACTATATCATACCCACAAGTCCAACATTTAAACCTTTCCACTTCAAACTATTCTTTCTATAATTGTAATAAATAAATAGTGTTCAGCCCCGACCATCCACCCAGTATCAGGTACTACTCATTCACCGGATACTTATCGATACAATAAACCTGCTACTAATTGAACTTACTAAATTACTTAATATTCGTAAAGGGTGCAATAATCCCCATCTCTCCCCCGGAACACGATTTAAAGCCGTGGACTAACAACAAATATAACATTTCTTTAATATAAAATATAAAATAATTCCCCTCCAGAACTAACGCAAACTTGACAGAAACAAACTTAATATGAAGCCAATCGCTCCATTAGCAATCAGTCAGGCTAAA
>NC_136737.1:28956633-29116633 GCF_936440315.1 Barbus barbus | reverse complement strand
TGGATTCAGCTTCTCTACTTTAGTGATCATTGATCTGCTTTATAGTGGCCTACAAATTATCTTACACTGGTAGGAAAGTAAATGTGACTATTACAGAGAGGATTTCACAGATTTCCCCATTTCTTAATACTTTTACCCAGAGAGTTATTGTGTTGGGATGGACACACACACACACACACACACACACACACACACACAGACACACACACATGTTGGGTTTCCATGTTTTATGGGGACATCCCATAGGCGTAATGGTTTTTATACTGTACAATCTGTATGTGCTATTGCCCTACACCAACCCTACACCTAAACTTAGCCCTCACAGGAAACATGCTGCATTTTTAGATTTTCAAAAAACTTTATGCTGTATGATTTATAAGCTTGTTTCCTCATGGGGACCAAAAAATGTCCCCACAAGATTAAGATTAACTGGTATTACTATCCATTTGGTCCCCAGGACGTGATGAATACCAGGTGCACACACACACACACACACACACACACACACACATAACCAACCTTGAAAATGGAATCTAAGTTCTTCTTTGCTGAATGTGATTCTGGTCCTTCATGTTTTTGACTGTAGTTAAACAAATATTGAATGTTTTTGTAAATATGTATTAATGCATTTAATACAGATCAGTAAATGAATGAATAGCTTATAAATATGTATTATACTGTAAACTAAACAGCACCTCAGATCAGCAGATGATTCTCCCGAGCTGAATTTCATTGGTTGATCCATTGACTGGTCACTCTTGATGGACACACAGCTGGGTTCAGGAGATTCATTCTCACACAGACTGAAACACAACAGCAATACAAACTGTTTCTGAAAATCTCACACTGCTCTGACAGAAACACCTTTACTGTTTCAAACTCCCTTTAATCTTCATATCTTTCACTGAAAAATGGCGATGGGGAGGTTGTTGAAATTTTAAATATGCATTTCATATTTCCTACATGATTAATTTATGTTCCTCATCTAAACATATTTGAATCATGTACATGTCACGAATCCTGGCCATGCTCTCCCGGTTAACCACCACTAGAGGTCACCTGTTCACCACAGTGACTATTTTCACTCACAAGCACATTGGACTCCATTTCCCACCATCCATTGCACTCCCTAATCACGCACAGCTGTTCTCAATTATCACACCCACACCTGATCACCATTTCACAATCACCACCACTCACTACTTAAGCCTGGGACTTGCTCTTGCACACTGCCGAGTATTGTTAGCGTTTATCACTTTTCTAGCGATAGCAACTTTACAGAGCCATAGTCATTGTCTTAGCCTTAGTCTTGCCTTGTTTTCCTGCCGTGTTTGACCCTGCTCTTGTTTCCTGGATTTACCCTTTGCCTCTGCCGTTTGGACTCTGTTCGCTCCCTGTTTGGATTATTGCTCTCGTCTCTGGATTATCTCTCTGCCTTGCCCCTTTGGATACGGTTCGCCGATCACCGACCCACGCTTGCGCCCCGGATTGCTCTGTCTTGCCTCTGCCATACCTGTTTGCCACTGTCTGACCCTGCCTGTTTTCTGACCATGTTTTTTAATAAAGCTTTGCACATGGATCCGCACGTCTCACGTCTCGTCAGCCCCGTAACAGTACCATGTATTTATTCTGTAAGGATGTTCAATCATATAGAATTAGTCATGTTGAAGCTAAATAAAGTAGTTATGATTTCTTCAGAAACCCCGCTCCTTTGTGAAGGAAACTGATTCGCACCCATCACCATTTAGTCTCTCGCTGTGGATGGATCTGAGCTCTACACGGAGTTAGGGAACATAAACGGAGATCAATTATGTTCAAAGAACATAGAAATATCTGCAACCAATGTACATATTTTTTTTAATGTTAATTTTTTTTCATGGAGGACTGTGTTGTGTCTTGAGAGTTAAAAGATTAAAGTATTATTTTCTATCAATAAAAGGATCTGGCCCATGTGCCCTCTTCATTCATGCATTATAGAATAAAATAGAGCAATACAGAGACACTGGTGCAGGGACGGATGATGACGCAGAGGTGCCCTGGACTGATTATAGGCCCTCCTCAGTTCAAACTGCAGTCATTTTTCTTACCTTCAAATAGCAATGGATTTTATCTACACTAAATAGCTATAGATTATATTTACACTATGTTACAATAGCAGGATTTTCTGCTATTTATTCTACTTGTTGCAAAATAGTGGCAATTATCTGCACTTCAGTATTGTATTACATTATAAACCAGTATGCAATAATAACGTATTGAGAGTAAATTATCATTTTAATTCAGATTATTAAATGGATGCCACCTTTTTGATACAATAAAGCCCTCCCTACACCTACCCTAACCCTACCTACCCGTTACTGTATTTTCAACTTTTTGGTTACTTCTTTCATTTTTATTAAAAATAAATGCCTTTACGATGTGATATGAGATTTGAAAAGAGAGAAAAGTGTAGTCGATCGCGTCAAAAATCCTCCCATAAGTGATTTAGCATCTGCGCCACTGGAGCTGCTGGTCCATAGCAAAAGACGGGTTCAACCCCATAGCAGCTTTTTATAATCTTCACAGAGCCAATCACACGATGCTGGAGAATTAGTGTAAATAGACTCTCCGTTTACATTATCAAAGAACATTATCATTGACTTTAGTCTAATTCAAGCACTCTCAAAAACTCCCATTAATCACTGAGGTTGTTTACATTGTGAAATGAATATCTTGCTCACATCTTACGCACATCTGCACTTTGTTGTTTCTGATGAGAGAAATGGTCAGAGAGCAGAATTCATTCAGGGAGCGCTCACACTGAATAAAACACTCATCTGAACGCCTCTTATTGGTCATTGTACTCATGAGCTCAACAGAATCATGTGTGATTGGTTATAATGCGCAGTGCTGGAGCTAAAAACACAGCAGTCTCTGGCTCCGTGCCAGACAGTGAAGTTGAGCAAACACAGATTTGAATTTAGCACCGAACATCTAATCACACCGGTGTGATCGTTTATCAGAGACAAACATATATTAATCAGCTATTTGTGTCTTTTGGAAGCTGCATTCAAAATCCACTTGACTCAAAGATCTGAGGGGCACGGTTGAAATCGTGTTATTGTAGCATGCATTTATTGTTTCTGAACATTAAAAATGTGAAACATATTCAGTTTTCTCACCTCTTGACTGTCTTTATCTGTGTGTGATGTTCTTCAGAGAGATTCATTCTGGAGGCCATGGTTTCATCTAAAAGCAGATACAGATGTTGATACACAGAGTGAGTTATGAATCATCTCAGCAGTTAATTTTCTCAAATCCAGCTCTGTCTCATCAGTCAGTCCTCAGTAATGACCTGCACACATGAAAAACTATTTCATCCTGATATTATTTACACAGAATCACATTATTCACAAACTGCAGAACAAGTTCAGACGAGCACTGTGTTAAAATGAAAGTAAAGCTGGAATCAGACGATTTACAGACTCTGTGTTTTATCTCCTAATGTCATTTTAACTACTTTCAGAATATCTGATCCTGCTGCTGTACTTCACTTTAAATCAGTCTGGATTGAGTTTGGCTATCAAAGATAATTGTGAACTCCTGATACTCACTGTGTTTTTCTCTCTTCATGTAGTTTACTTCCTCATATAACAAAACAGATCCTGCTGGAATAGTTTCACTTTCTCTGTCACCTGACAAGGAGGAGTTTGAGTCTCTTAATAATGATTTTTATTCTTTATTATTTAAAGTTATAACCCCTGAATGTATTTTCCTCACAGGAGTGTTGTTATAAATCAAACCTATAAAATTGGAAATTTGTCAAATAATGAATGGAAGTAAGCTAATTAATTCAATCTAAAAGTCTGCACTGTACAGTTAATTGGATAAATCACTTACACAGAGCGTGAAACTTAACACAGGTTTTGATCTTTAAACACATATTGTTCTGTGATTTCAGAAGTGTCCGAAAAAAACCCTCTAGACACAGAAGTTCCTGATTTAAACATTTCTGAAGGGAGCTGATAAAAGCGTCTCTACTGCTGTTTTCACTCATTTCAGTTAAAAATTCTGATAAAAGCTAAAAATAATTTTAGTCTCTAAAATTACACAAATAGTACATACAAGTGTTCCTGACACTTTCTTTCATGAGAAAGCTTATTAAATAACTTTATATGCATCTTTCACAATATATTTTCAGAATGCATTTATAATTTTCTTTTTTGCAAAATGTATATGTGTGTGTGTGTGTGTGTGTGTGTGAGAGAGAGTGTGTGTGTGTGTGTGTGTGTGTGAGAGAGTGTGTGTGTGTGTGTGTGTGTGTGAGAGAGTGTGTGTGTGTGTGTGTGTGAGAGAGAGTGTGTGTGTGTGTGTGAGAGAGAGTGTGTGTGTGTGTGTGTGTGAGAGAGTGTGTGTGTGTGTGTGTGTGTGTGAGAGAGTGTGTGTGTGTGTGTGTGTGTGTGAGAGAGAGTGTGTGTGTGTGTGTGTGTGAGAGAGTGTGTGTGTGTGTGTGTGTGTGTGTGTGTGTGAGAGTGTGTGTGTGTGTGTGTGTGTGTGTGTGTGTGAGAGTGTGTGTTTGTGTGTGAGAGAGTGTGTGTGTGTGTGTGTGTGTGTGTGTGAGAGAGAGTGTGTGTGTGTGTGTATGTGTGTGTGTGTGTGTGTGTGTGTGTGTGTGTGTGTGTGTGAGAGAGTGTGTGTGTGTGTGTGTGTGTGTGAGAGAGAGAGTGTTTGTGTGTGTGTTTGCTCGTTAGTTATTTTAATGTCCAAACATAAGTAACACCATAAGAGCATTACTAAATAAGTAAACGTAAAAATGTACATCTTATTTATTTTTATATTGTATTATCTGTAAATTATTATTTTTCTTTTCTGCATTTCACCTCTGCTATAGTTTATATATACTGTAATAAACCTGGAATTGTATAATAAATATTGTTGGCTCTGTGACAGATTGTTTCTGTTCCTAGATTCTTCCACGCTGACGGCTGTGCTCTAGAGTTGAGCGTATCTCCTGTCGAACAACATCTCTAGACATTATGAGACATATGACTAGTAAGTAATACCTCAAACATACACTACCATTCAAAAGTTTAAGGGTCAGATTTGTCATGTATTTGAAAGAAATATTTGATGCTCACCACTGCTGCATTCATTTAATTAAATACACAATAAATGTAGCATATAGGACAATCCACACTGAGCCACCTGTTGTGCCGTCAGCCCATTTGGTGATGTGGTTTCTTGGTCACCACAGTCTATGCATTAAAGAGACCTAAGACCTTGAAATATGGCATACTGTCCCAGTGAAAGCCAAATCTCAAACACTTTTTTCTTTTTTACAGTACTAGTCTGTACCCTTGAACTTGGCAAATTTGATGCCATCAGCCATACTAGGTTCTATTGTATTTTGTTGGCCGTCCGGTGTAGACACGCTGTTATAACTCTTATTAAATATTGTCACATATGATGTATGCATGATGCCATTTATCATTGATAGATCTTTTCTATTTCAGAGGCTGAAAATCATCGATAAACCACAAGATAATTGTAACTTATTTCAAGATTAATAATAAGAAAAACAAGAATAAATAAAAATGCATCTGTGGCTTAATATTGCTTCTTATTTTTCAAGTTCTCATTAAACACATTGTAAGTTGCAACACATTAAAACACATTGAAAGTTCTCATTAAACACATTGCTTTCTTCTCATCTTTGTGCATTTTCAGATGTGCATATTTATGAAACAAATTTTTTAACTTTAACTTTGTTTAACTTTTTAACGTCATAATATTGGTTGTCTTCATTCACTTTTAAGAGTTTAGCTCCAACCTCAAGGGAGACCTGAGCAGCTGATCAAGGATCACCAGAAACTCTGCAGAACATTGGTCCTCCATGTCCAGGACTGGACACCAGTGTTGTAAGTCATCAATCTAGAAGTCATCCTGTCTCTCTGAATCGTCATGTTCAGAGCATACTGCAGGAGATCTCAACATTGTCTCTCAAGGTCCACTTACATGCAGAGTTTTGCTCCAACCAAGTGCAGCGCACATAGGGCTGGGCGATATATCGAATGTGATTGTCATGCGCATCTCGTCAGTAAAGCCTTCTGTGATTAGCGGTAAATCTCCATCACCTGCTTTCAAATGGAGCGGCATTTAATACACAGAGCCGTAGTTCACTGACAAGCTACGCAATATTGAGTTCATCATCGAAGGTGTCACGAATCCTCTTCTTTTACTGTGGGTGTCGCAGAGGAACGATACACCACACCCAATTGTGTGTTCACAGCCTCCGTCAAAGAGCCAAGTCGAGTCCCAGCCTCCGTCAAAGAGCCAAGTCGAGTCCCAGCCTCCGTCAAAGAGCCAAGTCGAGTCCCAGTTGATCGTCACGAGCCAAGTCAAGTCCCAGCCGTTGTTAAGGAACCAAGTCAAGCCACAGCCAATGTCCAGCCAGAGTCTGCTCACGTCATCGCTGTCCAGCCAGAGTCTGCTCACGTCATCGCTGTCCAGCCAGAGTCTGCTCACGTCATCGCTGTCCAGCCAGAGTCTGCTCACGTCATCGCTGTCCAGCCAGAGTCTGCTCACGTCATCGCTGTCCAGCCAGAGTTACACCACGTCTCAGTGCTCCAGCCAGTGTCTTTTCACGCCTCCGCCGAACTGCCAGAGGCTGTTACCGAGACTGTTCCCCTGACCTCAGTGCTTCCTGTTATGGCGGTCGCCATTTTGAGTGTGTGGGCTGCACACTGTGTTCCTGAGGCCTCTCCCGTCCATGAATCTGTACCAATGCCACCAGAGGTGGCGGCTTCGGCTGCAGAACCTCTCGAAGTGGTGGCACCTACACCCGTATCCCGAGAATTCAATTCTCATGTCACGGCCAGGAGTGCCGATCCCGTATCCCGAGAATCCAGTTCTCAAACTACGGCCAGGAGTGCCGATCCCGAATCCAGTTCTCCAGTCACGGCCAGAAGTGCCGATCCAGATCCCCGAGAATCCTGCTCTCCAGTCACGGCCAGGAGTGCCGTTCCCGATCCCCAAGTGTCCGCGCTGCAAGAGCGCCCTCAAGTGCCCGCTCCTCCAGAGCGCCCTCAAGTGCCCGCTCCTCTAGAGCGCCCCAAAGAGGCCGTCTGTGAACTCATGCCCTGTCCTGTCATGCCTAAAGAGGCCGTCTGTGAATCCTCGTCATGCCCAGTCACGGCAATGGAGGCCGTCTGCATATCCTCCTCCTGTCCTGCCACAGCTATGGAGACCGTTTATGAGCTCTCGACCTGCCTGGTCCCAGCTCCTGAGACCATGAAGACTCCCTGTGGTGTCTGTCTCTGCTCTCCCCAGATCCCTGATCCTGCCCTGGCTTCCTGACCAGTCCACTCTACCGTGGAGATTCTCTACCCAGTCTACGCCACACTGGTGGGCTCTGCCTTTGTCTGCTCAGCGGTGGTGGTCAGCTGTCTGGTTCTGGGGGTCTCCTGCTTCGCCCAGGTGCACTCTGGTCCCGTCCTGCCCTGCAACAAGGACTCTCTCAGTGTTGTCTGTCTCTGCTCTCTCTGTGTTGTCTGTTCTTGTTCTCCCCAGATCCCAGTCTCTGTCATGGGTTCCTGCCCTGTCTGCTTCCCTGTGGTGGTCCTCTGCCCTACCATGGTGGTCTTCTGCTCGGGTCTGGTGGTTGTCTGCCCCGCCGTGGTGGTCTCATGCTCGGGTCTGGTGGTCATCTGCTCCGCCGTGGCGGTCCTCTGCTCCGGTCTGGTCATCTGCCCCGCCGTGGTGGTCTCGCCTGCTCCGCCCTGGTGGGCTCTGGTCTCGCCTGCTCCGCCCTGGTGGGCTCTGGTCTCGCCTGCTCCACCCTGGTGGGCTCTGGTCTCGCCTGCTCCGCCCTGGTGGGCTCCGGTCCCGTCTGCTCCGCCGGTTCTGCCTCAGTCCCCGGTTTTCCCACTTCCGCGGGGACCTGGCCCTCCATCCCTCCCTCTGTTCCGCCTCCGCTCCACCGCCCTCCTTGATTGTATAGGAGCGTCTGGAAGCCGCTCCTTGGGGGGGGCTATGTCACGAATCCTGGCCATGCACTTCCACTCATTCATCACCTGAGGTCACTCATTCACCACACTGACTCTTACTGCACATTACTGTCACTAATCTCTGTCGAACTGCATTTCCCATCAGCCACTGCCATGACACAGCTGTTCACATTGATCACGCCCACACAACTGATAACCATTTCACAATCACCATCACCCAATCACACACTATTTAAGCCTGGGACTTGCTCTTGCTCAGGGCCGAGTATTGCTAGCCTGTCTACTCTACAAAGCGTTTTCCTGGTTTTCCTAGTTCAGTTTCCTGTGTTCTGATTCCTGCTCGTGTTCCTGTTTTATTCTCTCTGCCTTGCCCTGTCTGGATATTGTATGCCGATCGTCGACCCACGCTTGCCCAAGGATTACTCTTGTCTCTTGCCTTTGCCATACCAGTTTGCTGTCTCCCGACCCTGCCTGTATGACCATGTCCTATAATAAAGCTTTGCAAATGGATCCGCACGTCTCACGTCTCGTCACCCCCGTAACAGAAGGCGATTCATCTGCTAATCACAGAAGCGGCTTTACTGATGAGTTGTGCATGATCACTGCGTTCGATAGCTTCATCCATGTCTAGTGTCTGTTTTATTTTTCCCTGTTAAGTTATGACAGATAACAAATATTTTTTAACTCTTTTAAACCAAAGCTGAGCTGTCTCATACCCTCTCTCTTTCGCTCACAAGCACTTGTCAATGCAGCTGTCTGTTCTTGTTGCAGTTTCTGCTATTTTGTTGTTCCGTCTCTTTAGGTTGGTTTTCTACTGTGAAACAACGGACATATACTGTTGTGCATAAATGTCAGTAGTGGTGTTGTACAATGAGGACAGAAATACTCACCAGTGTGTAGTGAGCCACTGCTTACCAATGCCTGAATTTGTGTACAATATATTCATTCACAATCTAGCAAACTATGAAGCTGATTGAGACGCACACTTTCTATGAGAGTGGATCTTGAGGGCCAGAGTTGAGAACACCTGACATTCTGATTAGTTAATAATCACTCATGAAGAATGAGTAAACTTTAATTTGTACAGAAATATGCAATATTTGACTCATATTCAGTGATGCTATTATCTTTTATTCCCTTTTGTTCGTGTGTCAAAATGTAAAAGCGAATATGGACAGATTTCATATGCACATAAACTTTCTATCAATGGAGGATCTATCCAGTGAGTCTTGTAGTCTGTCATCATCACTTTAAGGATCAGAAAGCACTGCTTGAGTGGTGTAATGTCCCTGAAGCAAAGCCAAATATAATTAAATTGGTGGTGGTTGAGGAGACCCCCCACCCTTACAATGTAAAGTGCTTTGAGTGTCTAGAAAAGCGCTATATAAATATAACAAATTATTATAATTAAATATTATTTAAATATGTTTTTACATGTTCAGACAAGGGTTTTACCTTCAATATTTGGGGGTAGAAAAAACTTTAAACATAAGGTGGACAGGCAAATAACTAGTAGCCATTGGTTCCATTGATTGAAATTTCAGAGCTACAGACAGTACTGGCACTTTGGTGTGAAGTGCATTTTTGAGCCTAGTATGTAGTGACTATAGATAATGAGTCATTTGATTCAGTTTTATAGAATATTAGTATATGACAGTAATGAATCAAGGTTAAAACCCATGATTTTTGTTAATTTTATTATTATTATTTTTTAGGTTTTAGGTATTTAGGTTCCGAACTCACGGGTGGAATCGGACCTGGAGAACTAACACGCAGCAACTGGAACACACTGGAACACACACACACACACAAACACACCCGCACACGCACATGCCAAGCACACACACGCATGCACGCACACACACACACACACACACAAACATGCATGCACACCCGCACACACTCACACGCATGCACGCACACACGCACATGCCAAACACACACACAAACACACACTCACACACACACACGCATGCACACACAAGCACGCACGCACACACACATCTAGAGAAACTGTTTATAAAAATAAAAAGTATTATTGAAGTACTGTTGCTTGTGTGTTTATTCCTTGGGTAGTTCAAGTTTGTCTAATCTGACTGATGACATGTTTACACTAAAGGACCTGTAGCGAACGTTCTCTAAAGCTCCTCACAATGTTTCATGAACCTCCCAGCAACGTCCTTTTGACGTCTAGAGAACCCTACATGAAGACGTCCAGGGGACGTTCGCTGAGACCATTCAGGGTACGTTCTGGGGACCTTTTATTGTTAGCTGGGATCGTGACAGGGAGTCATTCTCTTGACTAAAGTCATTCTAATGACTAAAAACAAAAACAAGATATATATTGTGTATCACCATTCAGTGAATTAAAAAAAGAGAGAAGCTCTCTGGTAAATGTTGTGTTTTATATACATACCTCTAATGACCGAGAACAGTGCAGTCTTTACAAATACCTCCCTGTTGAATTTGGACATGAGGGAATTTTTTAAAACCCTAAAATATAATACAGATTGATTTAACAATTGTGGACAAAGTTTGACATTTCAAAATGACCAGTAAAGGATTTATTTATTTATTTTTAATTTCTGATTTGCATTGTAACTTATTGAGTATTGACAGCACAATGTTTGATTAATGTTGTATGTTTTGTAGGCTTTATCTGTCCAGCATCTTCTGGTTCTGTCTTTGAGGTTTCTTCCTTCAGTTCAGCTCAGCTTTGACACCATGAGTAACATGTCAGTGTCAGGGGGGTAGTATTATATGTGTCAGTGTACAAGTGTGTAACGGTGGTGCCCCTGGCTTCCTACATTACCAGATGAGTTTATTTATTTGTTTTAAGTTCGGGCGCCAGACAAAGATTAATCCTTGTCTATATATATTTTTTTGAAGTGTGGATCCGTGCACACTCTAATATTGCCCACAATCCATTGCGCTGAGCAAAGGATTCAGTTCAGAACTACAAACACGGATAAAAAGTGTTAAATAACTATAAACATGACGGATGTATGCGACCGATGGTTATAAGAGAGGTGTGTGTAACTATGTGACAGAGCGGTCCGGTAAAGACATGATAGTACTGTATGTCCCAAAGCTTGCCTATGTAAGAAATTAATCCCACAAATATTTATTTTATCTTTAGCTTTTAGGGAACCACTCTCACGAGTGATGTCATATGATTAATGGATATTAATCAGAACGTCCAACTTATACCTTATTAACGACTTGTCCAGCAAGCATTAATATCAGCAAGTTATCTCTTAACAATTTTGTTTATTTTACTCGCGGCCAACGATCAAAATAAACAACTAGTTAACTTAGTTCTCAGGTTTATGAGCTTAGGTAAAACGCGATCTTTTTGGCAAATAATTACGATATGCAAAATCACATAGCACAGACAAGAGATTTCTTAATAAAATCAAAGTTTATTACTACTCTAATACACTACTGACTAGACAACACAAAACAGACGATTTAAACATACACACAGATGGGAGCGAGTTGTTTTGTATCTGAAGAGAGAGTCTTAGGTTTTAATGCTCGTTTCAGCCTGAGGGAAAATCACACGCAAGAACCCTTATCTTTACTTCTTAAAAGATAAACACCAGTTCGACAGATTCAAGAGAAATTTGTTTGCCTTACTGTTCCCTTTTGAATTAGGTTGAGTTCGGCTTTCCTTTGGTCCAAAGAGTCTCTCTCCTCTCAGTTGAATTCAGTTATTTGTTCAGTTCGAGACGGACCGCGTGCGGATTGGCTGCTCGTGGTTCGTCGTCACTGGATTACTCTTCAGTGGTTGGAGGACTTCGTTCTGACTCGATGAAGCTCTCAGGAAGTCGATTCAGGTCTTAGCTTCCAATGTTAAAGTTCTTTCAAAGTTTAACTGAGTCTTAGTCTCAGTTGCTGGCTCCGCCGTGATGTTTAGAGGCCAGAAGCGCTTTGCAGCGTGAGCAGAACGAGAGACGAGCGATGCGTGCGTGAGCCTCCTTTTAGTTTTCAACTCCAACCCCTTTCACGGTTGTGCATCTGGTTTTAAGCGAGCCGATTTGGGATCTGCCTCCGGGCGCCTGATCCAATCAGATTCTTTCCTGTTGGGCGTTTGATCCAATCGCAAGTGTAGCTGTGGGCGGAGCCCCGCCCCTGCACAGTTTCGTGTTGCATACATTATCTGCGCAAGTATTTCATCACATAAAAACTTATAACAGCAAACTTCTATTCGTCTTGTAAATATGCATTAATGAAAAACAAATAAGATTTCATTCACCACAATATTATTATTCATGAAATCAGCTTTCATCCGAAACCAAACAGTACATAATTTTGCATAACCAAAACACATATATCGATTCTATATTCAATTTCGTAGTTAAGGCATTGATTAAACGATCCTAAATTCCCAATAAACATCGCGCATGTGACCTGACATCTCGTCATCAGGTAAACTTAATACATTCTGGAAACAGATTTACCATAGATTTAAAATAAAACACAACAAGCTTATAAATGTCACAACCAACAACATTATTAATATATATATAAACTATATCGTCTATAGTGTTTTTCGAGTATATTGTTTCAATAGCAGAAACCAGTATAATTTTGTTCTTTAAAACAAAATCCTTCAGGGTGTGGCTCTCTTTGTCTATTTCGATAGCACCCCAGAAAAGGCGCGTTTTCCTGGAATGTGCTAATAGTTGCGAGGTCGTAAAAGTCTTCTTCTCTTGGAAAGTTGGGAGTTGCCTTTAATTATTACCCTTTTGAATTACGGCGCTCAGCGGAGTCCCATAAATTAGAATCCGGGAACATGAGTTCCGTTTTCTTTCAAAATGACCAAACGGGAATTTTCATCGTTAGATCCTGGTTTTATGGCCTCAGGAGATTAAGGGAGGGCCTTCCAGGAGGCGTCAGGCGGTCTGGAAATTGTGTGTGTGTGTAAGCAGAGTTCTTCCTACACCTACTCTTCTACTAAACACTCAAAAGTGTGCACTTTTCCTTCACCGAAAGAGCACATACTTTAAGGGCGTAGTATAATTAGGCACATTGGGACGCAGCACTTGATTAGTTTGATCAGGTGTGTTTAATTAGGTTTGGAGCTAAACTATGCAGGACAGTGGCCCTCCAGGAGCTGAGTTTGACATCCATACTTTAAACAATCCCTTGCTGTCAAGTCCACTGTAGAAAACTGGGGCATCATCATCATCAACGTAACTTGAGAGGATCTGAGTTGCAGGACAGAGCTTCTGTGGTAAAGAGAAATGCATTGTTTTGTTTAGGATCTGATACTGTAATAATCTGATCCTCTCTATGTTTGTGATATACAGCATCACTCACTGCTTTTGGCTGGATTTGGTGTGATGGACATCATGGCAGAAGCGGGTCAAAAGTAGGGTTGGGGACCGAAGTCGGTACTTTTAAGGGTACATACCGAATTGCGTCGTTACTACCGAGTACCGATTCACATTAAATCATTCGGTACCAAATTACGGTAATTGAGAATACATGGCGGAGTCCATTCATAAAAACTGAATTTACTCTATTAGTGCAGAATGCCACGGAATTCATCAGTTTTTGGATGAATAAAAGTCTGTCACTTAATTCTAATCGACATATAAACTAGTGTATGTGTAATGGGTAGTATTCATTGTATTAATTACATTATCCAGCAGACATTAACATTCAAGACAAGGTTAATACGGTCATAATGCTGTTCAATGTACAAAGTAATTTTGTTTCAACATTAATTCTGTTTGAAAGAGGTGGAAATGGAATAGGGAAATAGTCAATTAATTAACTGTTTTATTTGGTTGTTTATTTCAAGGAAGTTCAAATAGGCGGTGATCGACAAACGAGACCTGATCCATTAGTTTGGGATCGACTGCTCATGTCTCGATTCTCTTTCTCAGGCGCGATCACGAGAGTTCCCCTTCCTAGGTTTACTCAATGCTGCGATGACGTCATCGCTTTGGGAACACCCTCGGTGTGACGAATGTCTGAAGCCCTTATACCATCACGCCAATTTATTGGCCAAATAGCGCTTGGCAACGCCCCTACGCATACGTACCGTATGCTATATCAGCGTTCCGCACGCTATTTCATCAGATTTCAATTCCTTCAGGAAGCGAATCATCTGTTGCCCGTTGGGAAGCATACTACTTCATGTTCTCAGCTATTTCCTCGGAAACAAGAGCAGTTTACTCCTTTTAGCGGACACGATGAGTCATAGGAAGTGCATCGAGCCGTGTGAAAGGTTCATCACAGCGGGAGACGCACATGACAGGTGCGTGCTTTGCTTAGATTTACGGCCTACCCTGGAGGCCCGCAGCGCGGTTTCCTTTGGTTGTGGCCCGTATGACGATGATGTTTTGTCCACCGCGGCCTCCGATTCAGAGGATTTAATGGCGGAATCCTGCAGTTCTCTCCCTCCGAGCGGACAGGAGAAACGCAATTCCCCTTCTTACAACAAACTTTTAGACATTGTGTCGCGCGTGGTCGACAAATTGGGGCTAGAATGGGACGGTGAGCCGACGCAAAACCAGGCCCAATCTAAACTGGATGACCGATTTTTCACTAGTCGTACTCCATCCCAGGCCCGTAGGCCTCTTCCCTTCTTTCAAGACCTCCACCAAGAGGTTTCGAGGTCTTGGAAACAGCCTTTTTCGGCACGGATTACTAATGCTGCTGCCGCTGATTTCGCCACCGTATCCAAAATGGCGGATCACGGTTACGGGGCAATGCCTGCTGTCGAAGAGACGCTTGCGACACACCTCGCGCCTAGTTCCGCACCGTCTTGGAAAGCGCGCCCTATGTTACCGTCCAAGCCATGTAGGATAACCTCCAATTTAATCGGGAAATCTTACATGGCCGCTGGGCAGGCCGCGGCCACGCTACATTCTATGGGTGTGCTTCAAGCCTATCAGGCAGAGCTCCTCAAGGAGCTGGATGAAGGGGAAGGCCTCACTCTTGAGGCTGTTAAGGAGCTCAGGAGAGCTACGGATTTGGCGCTTAGAGCTACCAAACATACAGCTCGAGCAGTGGGAAGGTCTATGGCAGGTTTGGTGTCGGTTGAGCGCCACCTTTGGCTAACTCTTACAGACATCAAAGAAAAGGACAAAACTTTTCTCTTGGACGCTCCCATTTCGAAAGACGGCCTGTTTGGAGATTCAGTCACCACTGTGGTGGAAAAGTTTCGGGCAGCAAAACAACAGTCTGCCGCTTTTCGCCAGCTCATTCCACGTAGGCCCAGGGAAGCAGAACGTCAACCACCCATGGTTCGTTCACGTTCATCCTCTCTGCACCGTTATCAGGAGGTTCAGCGTAGTGAACCATCGCCTATGGCACCCCCTCGGAAGGATTGGGGTCCTAGGTCTCGTCCACCCATTCGCCCACGTCAGCGCAAACGGATAGACGTGAGCTCGACGGCCATGGCCTCTCGTTCTCAGGCTCCTAATAGCAGCTCCTGATTCCTTTGCTCGTCTTCGGAGGCCAGGCCCTCCTTCGGAGAGTTTTGTTGGACCGCACAAGCGTATCCGCCTCTCTCAATGTGGCCTCCCGACTCAGATATCAACTGTTCCGCCGCTTACTGCGCCTCGGGCGGTTTTAGACTGGGTCCTCAAGGCGAGCACCTCCTCAGACACTCTGCGCACACACAGCCTTCAGAGTTCGAGCAAAAGCCCAAGGGCCATGCGAGCATCCGTTTATGACGGCCTTCAAAGCCCGTACCCTTGGGGTGTTGGGCCAGCCCGACAGGGCTCTCGGACACCGTGTTATAGAGGTTCCCGCCACTCAGTTGCTTCGGGACCCTATGCAAGAAACTCAGGAGAGATTTTTATCAACTCCACCTATGCTACCTGTTCTCGCGGACGCGAGAAGCTTTCCGCAGTCAGATGTCCTGACACCTGTAGCTCAACAACAGCCAGACATAGAGCATCTAAAACCTCTTGCAGACTTTTGGGCCGCGTGGAAACGCTTGCCCGACGTCTCGCAATGGGTTCTACGCACCATTCGACACAGTTACACCATACAATTTCGGAAAGGGCCACCCCCTTTCAGCGGGATTCTTCCCACGACTGTACGTCCTGAGCAGGCCGCGGTGTTACGTCAGGAAATCGTGTTACTCCTGGAGAAAGGGGCTATAGAAGAATTACACCCCACTCAGATGGAGTCGGGTTTTTACAGCCGGTATTTTGCTGTTCCCAAAAAAGATGGTGGTTTGCGTCCGATTCTGGACTTTTTCGTTTGAATCTTGTGCTCAGAGTGAGCAAGTTCAAGATGCTAACAGTAAAGTCCATTTTGTCTCAGATCCAACCCCGAGATTGGTTTGTGACCATCGATCTAAAGGATGCCTACTTTCACATCCAGATCGTCAAGAGACACAGGAAGTTCCTCAGGTTCGCTTTCGAGAGCAAAGCTTACCAGTACTGTGTTCTTCCGTTTGGACTGGCTCTGGCCCCCCGAACATTTACAAAATGTATGGACGCAGCCCTGGCCCCGTTATGGCTCCGGGCGTCCGAATTTTGAACTACTTAGACGATTGGCTTATATTAGCTCAATCCCAGGATCAGGCACTGAGACATCGAGACTTAGTGCTCGATCATCTACGGAGTCTGGGGCTACGAACGAACCCACGAAAGAGTGTTCTGCTGCCTCGCCAGCAAACAACGTTTTTGGGGGTAGACATGGATTCTCGCACGATGCAGGCACGTCTGTCTCCCGCACGTGTGCAGTCATTACAGACCTGTCTCAGTCATTTCAAGACAGGACGTCTAGTCCATGTAGGCTTGTGTCTCAGGTTGTTGGGTCTGATGGCGGCAGCATCCCCTATAGTCCAGCTGGGCCTGCTCCATATGCGACCGTTTCAGTGGTGGACCAAGAGCCAGAACATTTCACCTCATTGTCATCCGTTACGCAGAATTACGGTGACACACAGAGGTTTTCGTGCTCTAAAACCGTGGAAAAGACCCCAGTTCCTTCAGAAAGGAGTCCAGATGGGAATGTGTCTTCATCGCAAGACTATCACGACAGACGCGTCACTGACGGGCTGGGGGGCGGTCCATCAAGGGTGCCCAGTTCGGGGACTCTGGTCAGAGGAGCAGCGGAGTTGGCACATAAATCGTTTGGAATTACTAGCAGTCTTCCTGGCTCTCAGGCGGTTCTTACCACAGTTGACAGGCTGTCATGTGTTGGTCAGGATGGACAACATGACCGTAGTTTCATACCTGAATCGTCAAGGGGGATTACATTCTCGCCCCCTGTACAGGCTGGCGAGGTGTGTTCTTCTTTGGGCTTGGACCAAATTCCTGTCAGTCAGAGCAGTCCATATCCCAGGTCACCTGAACTCAGGAGCAGACCTGCTCTCGAGGCAGAGACTGAAAGACGGGGAATGGAGACTTCACCCTCAAGTGGTGAATCTCATATGGCAGAAGTTCGGATGAGCGGGAGTGGATTTATTTGCTTCGAGCATGACTACGCACTGCCCGCTCTGGTTTTCCCTGTCTCCCCCATCGCCTCTGTGTCTGGATGCTTTGGCCCACGAATGGCCCAGAACCAGTCTGTACGCTTTTCCCCCTGTCCGGCTGCTCCCAGTAGTTCTACTCAGGATACGATTGGACAGAGTGGAGCGCCTGTTGTTGGTGGCTCCGTGGTGGCCTACCCAGTCGTGGTTTTCGGATCTGGTCAGTCTGTCGGTCGGCCCTCCTTGGGAGGTTCCCCTCAGACACGATCTGTTGACTCAAGCTCGGGGCAAGATTTGGCACCCTCGGCCAGATTTATGGAAGCTATGGGTGTGGTCCCTGAGCGGAATGCGTTAGTGTGTTCTGGTCTCTCAGCTGAGACTACTAACACCATTATTAATTCTAGAGCTCCCTCCACGAGACGCTTATATGCTTTCAAGTGGAGACTCTTTACTTCGTGGTGAAGACAATGTGCCCTGGATCCAATTCATTGCCCCATTGGTTCAGTGCTGGAGTTTCTTCAGAGTCGTTTTTCTGAGGGAGTGACCCCCGCTACTCTCAAAGTGTATGTAGCGGCCATATCCGCGGGACATGCACTTGCAGGAGGTGTTTCAGTGGGTCGTCATCTTTTGGTATCACGCTTTATACAGGGTGCGAGACGGCTTAGGCCTTTCCGCCCAACGCGAGTACCTTCTTGGGATCTTTCAGTAGTTTTGGAAGGCCTGTCGGGCCATCCCTTTGAGCCGTTGGAGTCTGTGTCAGTCAAGTTGTTGACTCTCAAGACATTTCTTTTGCTGGCTTTATCCTCCCTCAAAAGAGTAGGGGATTTACAGGCTCTATCTATCAGCCCTTCGTGTATGGACTTCGCCCCAGGGCTGGTGAAGGTTTTATTGCGACCCAGGCCGGACTATATTCCTAAGGTTGCTTCGAATCCATTTCGTTTCCAACAAGTGGTTTTGGAGGCTTTCTCCCATGCTGACGCGGGATCAGGTAACATGGATCTTTGTCCGGTGAGGGCATTAAGAATCTATGTAGACCGCACAGCTCATTGGCGTGGATCTGACCAGCTGTTTGTGTGTTTTGGTGGTAAGAGCAAAGGCTCCGCTGTCACCAAACAGCGAATGTCACATTGGAATGTCACAAAATCTGATGAAATAGCGCGGAACGCGTAGGGGCGTTGCCAAGCGCTATTTGGCCAATAAATTGGCGTGATGGTTTAAGGGCTTCAGACATTCGTCACACCGAGGGTGTTCCCAAAGCGATGACGTCATCGCAGCATCTCGTTCCCTACTCGGGGAACCATGGTTACATACGTAACCGAGATGTTTTCTCATACGAGTAATGGTGCTCACCGAGGAAGCATCACAGCATCACTCGTGATTATTTCTCCCTGTTTTTCTCTGGGCGTTACATTTGTGAATATTAAAACCCAAAAAGAAGGTTTCAATATGAATCCTGCACGTTCCGTTCGGTTTGTTTACTTCTCTGCATCTCACTACATGAACACATGAACTTACAGGCTGTGAGAGACACTTCAGGACAATTTCAGTTTATTTGAGAAAACTAGCATCATATTGTGATGTGCGTTGTGTTTGGAGTGTCGTGTTGACAGTTAATTATTGAGGCTGATTGGGGAATGAGGAACACTGGGATAGGATCTGTGTATTCAGAGACTGGGGGGAGAAGAATTAAAAGAAGTGTAAATGAGAATGGATGCGGGTTTATATATTACTCTTGTGTTACTTTTCTACAGTATAATGTACGTCTTTATATATGCCATTTACTGTCAAATTTAAATAAAACAATTAAATAATAAAAAATTATTATTACTACTACATTATCCACTTAATTGCAGAAAAATACAATTATTATTAAAACTTTTTTAAAGGAATATTCACACATTTTTTGTATTAATTTTAACAGCAAACCTCTAGAGCTGTTTGTTTACCTAAAAATAAAACTTGTTTCATTTTCATTTGATTAAAAATAAATAAATGTTTCATGCCTTCATTTGATTATCAGATAAAAATAAAACAAGAATTTCTGGAAGAAAAAAAATAAAAAAATTGTAGGGCGCTATTGTTCAAAATGTTGAAATTGAGCGTTTGGGACTTAATTTTTCAGTGAAATAAATGTTTTTTGTTATTACACAGAGAGTAAAGTACTGAAAAAGGTACCGTTGGGTACCAGTACTGGTCCAAAAGTGAACGGTACCCAACCCTAATCAGAAGACATCTGCATGAAACACAGAAAACACATTTACACATTCCTTCTCCAAACACAAGGAAAAGGTTTGATTCGTACAGATTATGTATTTACTCTCAACTACGTAATCATCTTCTCATTTCTGTCAAGTGTGATCCCATTGGCTCAAAGACCTTTCGGTGAGTTTCTCTCAAGATGTTATGATTTATGTTTATGTTGTTACAGTTAAATGATCATAAATTAATCATGTTTTAAACAAAGAAAATTAGTTTACAAACAAACTAATTTTATTGCATGACATTTCCATTTGTATTTATTTATTGCATTTGTATAACATGAAATACTTGTTTGATAATAATCTCTTTTTCACACTAGAACACAATTATGCCTATATTCCAAAACATTTTCTAATTATAACCACATAAAGTTGACTATTTTATGTTTAAAAAGGGACACAACAGCTCATGCTTAGTGTTCTTTTCGTTCTCTTATATATACTAGCAATAGTTTTAGTCATAAGTGCAGATTTCTTTAACAAAATTCTACAATAATAATAATAATACTAATAATAATTTGTGTTTACTGAGGTTTTGAGGTATTAGTCTTTTGCTCTTACCATAAATGTAGTCTCAGTGGTGCTAACGAAACTGTGTATATTTAAGAATCATAAAATTATTGTTGATCGATTAAAAAAATAAAAAATAGGGGTCCAGAGTGGTCTTTTTAAGCCCTATTTCTCACCTTCTGTGCCCCGTGATGACACTTATACACGTCGATTAAGTATTTTATCAACTGAAGGTATCTGTTTGGCAACATATGAATGAATTGTGCAGCTAATTAATATTAAAATACCTAAAATAGTATTATAACAGTTATATTTGAGCATGGGTGTCACTCGATGGATTTCTTTGGTATTACACCTCTTAGTCTCTCAGGGGTCCTCGGTAGGTGGAGACCCTTTTCTTTTCTCTGTTTTATCTTTTATTTAACAACAGATAGTCATAAATAAATAGAAAATCAAGGCATAATAAATTAAAATATGGAAATAAAAGAAAATGCTTGAAGACAAAAGAAGAATCCCAGCAGGTTTGTAATCATTTATTTCAAAGATGGAAAATAACTACAAACAAGATTTAAATTAAAGACATATGTGCTTTTTATAAAGATGAACAAGAAACACTGCTCCACCAAACAAAAACAAAAAAAAAATCTTCTTTAGTATAATACATTATTAATATTTTATCCATAATTTATAAATAAAATATCAACACCTATTTAAACAACAGTATATACACTGAAAAAATTATGTACATCATGTGGTAACATCTACAATAACTGGTTTTGTTGAATTGAAATAAATGATTTAAGATTATAACTGAATTCAAGCAACCTGAAAAAACTAGTTTTACTGAAGCATAACTGTCAGTAGATGATTTCTCCAGTTAGGTAAAATTACTTAAAGGCTACTCGAAGCATCTCCGCCGTATTCTTTAGAGGAATGATCAGCATTGCGAGCTTTAGCCTTATGTCTGGTGCGGGTGGTGTAGGAAACATCAGGATTTTCAGTCTTGTGATCCTTGGCTTTACTCTTCCTGCTTTTCCCTTTGAGATCTTCATCGTTGTCGTCATCATCATCTTCACAGTTATCAATATCCTCACACACCAGATGTTCAAAGCAACTGCTCAGTTCATCTACAGGCTGATTCTGGCCTTTGAAGTCTCTCTGTGTTTTCCCAGCAGCTCTGTGCATGAGCCCGCTTCTCATTTTCTTGATGAAGTCTTCACCCACCGAGCTGACAACTGCATCCTTCAGCTGTTTGAAGAGCCGCTCGGTGTTTGAGCCCCTCACCAGCAAAGAGTGCAGCGTGATGCCTCTCCTGAGCTCTTCCACAACATCGTGCACCAGTCTTCCCCGGTACAAACTAAACACAACACCACAATAACACCTTTAGTGTTCATGTGCAACAACACCAGTGGACACTTTTAACATCCCAATTTAGAAATCTTTCTAATATTATTATCAATGTTGGAAAAAGTGCTGGGATAAATGTTTTGGTGATTCTTTGATTAATAGAAAGTTAAAAAGAACTTATATTTGTGAATTTAAAAGTCTTGTCATTTGAATATTAATGTGTGTGTGTGTATAAAACATTACATTATTTATTTTTTCAAGCATTTTAAATTACATTTGGGAAGTTACAACCAGGAAGCAGGATTGTTAACAATGCAAATCAAAATGATAATTATTATCAAATAATCAGTGAAAGCTTTCAAGATGGTTTATGAGTAATAAATGGATGTTGTACCGTGCGACCTCTGGTTCAGATACAGGAAAACACAGTAAACGATTGAGACAGAGACCCCACTTCAGGCAGGACTGCCATTGGCTGTATAGATGAGCCGTTTTAAGCTCCAGAGAGATCCCTCTTCGACCACTTTGTAGTTTCTTAAGTTTCAACAGCATGTCTAAATCCCCAAACCAAAAAATAACATGTATTCACACTTTTTTATGTTACAGTACATACTGGCTTAACACACATTTCAAGAACCCCAGATAATGATATTTGATAATTTCAATACCTCTTTGTGTTTGAGGTGTACTGCTGAACTGGAAACCCTTTGATGTACCAGTGCATCAATAATGGAGGAGCTCATCTTTCCCTCAAGTAGAAGACTCAAGGTCCATGTCGGCAGAACTTGCAGTGGACCTGTAGAAGCTGTCCGTGGAATCGTCTTTGAGAGGAAGAACTGGGCAAGATAGCCTGAGATGAGCTTGTACTCTTGGATTCCCTTGGAAAGGGCTTCTTGGACGAGGGGTTTTTCTTTGTTGCTTGTTAGTTTCAGCAAAGCACTTACAGCTGCATCTGTCCCTGGGAACTGGGATAACCAGTTAATTAAACCATCAACCCGGGCATGCTCCGTGTCAGGCGTTGAGTATTTCTCCCAACCCAGGCTTTTGATATTTTGCAGGTCCACATAATCAGTACCTAAGATGGTAGCAAAGACTGGGAGAAGCTCAAGGTTCATTCTGAAGGATTCACAGAATTTTCCCACTGTAAAGTGTTTGGCTTGGATGAACTTTTTGTTTGTGTGTCTGTTCACTTCCACGTTTTTCCACTGGAAATGTGTGATTGGCAGGAATCCCGCCCTGAGGTTGAATACATAGAAGTCACTGTCGTTGGACAAAACTGGACAATCCCATTCTTTCGCCAAAGCAGCGATTTCCCAATCAGCCTCTTCAAGACACTGAATCAGTGGTACCTTGAGCTTATGAAGGAGCTGTCTGAACACATTTTTGACGAGAAGAGGAAGGACCTTGGCTCTTTTCCCTGCTGACAGGGTAAAGGCTGCATTTATTTTCTCCTGTTTTCGTTTCCTAAGAGTGTCACATTTTTTGTCAGTGTGGTCAGCGCCGCCATCAAGTACAACATAAGGGTGAATGTCACAGTCTCTCAGGTTCTCAAAGAACCGTATGATCAACTCCTCAAAATCATCATAGTCTCCTCCATGCATCTGATCCAAATTGCAGTCAAAGTACAGGGTGTAGTATAAGCTGCATCCATCGATTATTAGTCGACTGTCTCTAAAAGCCCAGCTTCTTAAATCATTTCTGTTGCTGCTCTCAATGAAGGTCCTCAGTCCTTCGACTCCCATGTTGACAAAGTTATGCCACTAACTCACAGCAATATTTTGGTTTCTACTTGCTGTAAAAGCATAATAAAGAATTTTCTAATTATTGAGATATTATCATTACTTATGAATTTATTATGGAAATTATATAATGTATAAAAATATTTCATATTATATACAATTGAATAAAATTATTTCTATGCATGATATAAAAGCATGTTATTTCGTGATATAATCTCTATAAAGTCACTGTGATGATAATGATATGCAGCTCGTTGGATCTTTATTCAAACAACAACAGCAGAAACAAATTCATAATTCCTCTGCTATCAAATGTCAAATATCGTTCTTGATTTGGACTACGTACGTAAGAAGTAGCCTAATATATTTAAGTAGAAACAATATTAAAATAATAATAAAGATCTTACCGATTGTTTAGAAATGTGTGTGAGGCGTCTGCGAGCTGCATGTATCCGAATACGTTGTATTTCTTATTATATAAAACAGACAGGAAACTAACTGTGATGTGATGAAACTATGGCCTCAGAACTATAATAAACACAAGACTGTCAAGATACCTCTAACATAAATATATCCATCAATCACCTGCGTGTGTTTATAAAACAGTATGACATGCAGTAGTTTTACAGAGAGATGTGAAGCCACAAATTCATTTGTTTAATGGATGCATTACTGTTCTCTCTCTCTTTTTTGCGAGTTCTGCAAGAACATGCAGATGTAACCCCCAAACGAGTTACTGTGTCCCCCCACATGCCATCCTCTCTCCTCCTTGCTGAACACATGGATTTTGAAAGTGAAAGTGAAACCGATAAATCCGCGCACATAAGGAGAGGAAAGGGTTAAAATAAATGCTGAAGGACTTATTTAAACATGTAAGTTACAAAGTGAACGGCAGTACTTACGTTTCATCGCCTATAGCTCTGGTCAGCTCGGACTATTCTAAGAAACACCAGCATACATTTCAAGAGAAGGGTCCAGTCTTCAAAATGCATCCCACTTTTTAATCCAAAACAACGACAAAATAGGGGGAAACACGATAGATCCTCATTTGTTTACATGAGCGATTCGAGTTATAGTTATCGATAGCGTCCATTTTCCAACAAATATCGATTCTAATTCATATTCCAGCTTTGAAACGCCATCTATTTCCAGCAGAATCGTCTCTTCCGAGTAAAAAGAGCCCTCCCTCGTCTCTCTCCTTCAATCACAGGCGCTGTTATAACCCGGAACAGACAGGGAGTCAGCGATATGTTTACTAAACCTCTGTCATGTAAAAACAATGTCTTTTGCATGTTTTGTGTTTTCATTAGTTAAAAAAAATTATCAAATCTGTTTTGGTTCACTGTTTTCATTGTTCAAATTGTTCAAAATAAAGACTGCCCAGCTAACACAAATACGTTTCGTTGTGGCAACCGGAAAAGTGAAAGCTGCGTATGCGTCGCCACGACGTAACTTTGTGACGTTGCTAGTTCATAACTGCGACGTTGTGGCAACGTTGCGGATCAATAGTTGTGTGCTGGTAATCAGTTGGCAATTTTTTATAATTATTTATTTTCTGTGGGCGGACATGCAGTAGTTTAACCTAATTTATGTCCTCGTATGCCCAAACTAATGTAAAACGAATTTAATTCATTTATTTTGGAAAAACACACAAATATGAACAGTAAAATACACCCAAATTATTAATAAAAACATAGGATACACAGCGAAATATGAATGAACGCATTCAGGAGGTTCCGTGCTCAGCATCATTATGAACAGATATGCTATAGCATAATATTTGCTAGCAGACAATTCAGATAATTAAGGAAAGATACCATAATCACAGATGTATAAATATTAACAAAAGTACTTAAAGTAGACTGTATAAACATCATTTTTCGAAATAATAAATCTTTAAAATATTGAAAATGTTTGTAAAACAGAACAATGACCAATTATAACCACATGTGAACATATTTCACACAAAAATGTAAATTCTGTCATTAATTACTTAACCTCATGTCACTGCAAACCCATAAGACCCTTTTGTGCAGAACACAAAAGAAGATATTTTTAACAGATGCCTTGTGTACGCAAGAAACAGCAACAACAAAAATATGATGTTTTTATTCACAAATTATGTATATCCACCGCATTTTCACAAAAGCAGCATGAGATGACCAGTTCTCACGCCAACAAAGTTTTGTGTATTATAATGCTGTTGGGTTGTTTAACTTACAATATTATATCTCCTATTGTGACTAAAGTTAGTTTGACTTATCCTTTTCAAGCATTCTAATGCTAGCACAGCCGCAGACAATGTCATCAGAACAGCAACACCTAAATGTCACACCACAGCCACATGTGAGTAGTTTGTAATATTTTAGTTACATAGTTACTGTGTTTATTACCTTTATTTTGTTTGTCTGCATTCTTAGCTTGCAAACTACATTTCGTTGCTTACGTTAACTAATTTATATAAAAAAGCAGTAGGCTAACTCCCAAGATAACTTTAGTTGGCAAACTAAGAGAACAATAGAGGCATCTTTGTTCTCCATAATGATTTAAACTTATCTCACTTATAACGTTAGCTAGAATGCACGTTGCTGCCAGAAATTTCAGATGTTAAATTGAAATTGGACTTGAGGCTTGGGGAGGATGTATGGGAGTTACGCAATCAGGATACAAAGTACATGTATTCCATTACAGGAGCAGGAATAGATATGTTAATAGTTACATTTAGTAACATTTTGGATCATTAGCAGAATTAAAATAGTAATTCATTTTAAAAGAAACATGTATATATACAGTACTGCCATGCAAATGCGCAGTCAAACACATTACACTTCATGAGTCTCACAACACCTCTGGTCTCCAGTAAAACCATAGTTCATCTTTATTATCATGGCCTCTATTGGAAAGAAAGTTTTCACTAGGTAGACATCTCACTAAAGTTTTCCAGATTTGAAAATGCTTTATAGGCTACTGCATGAATTTAGATCTACTTCATGAAAAATATTTTATTTTCTTCTAATGTTACATTGGTATGTTGTCTTATAGAATAAACTGAAATAAAATTCATATACATTTTTTCCCTTGTCTTTAATTGCATATTTGGTATTGAAGTAAAAGTTACCCTTCACAACCGTACTGATAATCTACACATACATAGCCAAAGTAAACTATCATCTGAGAAATTTAGTTATAATCTAAAAAACATGTTTTTAGACAGCATGTTCTACATCTTATTCTAAAGTTAAAATACAAATTCCTATTTGGCTATGGCTAGGATGCTATAAGGGATACATTTATTACTATCTTCCACCACACGTTATCTTATCTCAGTCATGTACCGGTAGTTTCTTCTCAAACGTATATGGCTAACTATGAATCCCTCTTCTTTGCTAATCTGAGCGCTTTCTGTCTAACAGGACTTGCTGAGACAGCAGTTGATGGAGAGACTTCTTACCGAACTGCAATCTGCCATAAACCAACTACCACTAAATTTGGATTATTTGGAGTTTCTGACACGCCATGAGCTTATTCTGTTTGAATCGTTCTCTGAGCAGATAGGCGGTGAATCAAACATTACAGAAGCACTACAAAACCTCTATGATGTTATCAAAAGGGAAATTAATGCCAGATCTATGCCCATTGTTGAACAGGAAACAGAGGTTGGTCCAGGTTCTGGTCACCCCAAAATTGTAATAGAGAAAGAAAAACTAAAGAATTTGCTGGACACACATCTGCCAGTCTCCTGCATTGCAAAACATTGTGTGTTTCAAGGAGAACAATTTACAGAAGAATGCAAGAATTTGGCTTATCTGTAAGAGGATCATACAGCACAATGACTGACCAAGAGCTTGACAACATGATTTCAGCCATCAAAAGATGGTCAGATGCCAAATGCTGGTTATCGAATGGTTCAAGGCCATTTGGTGTCAATGGGTCTCCGCATTCAGTGGTGGAGAATGATGGCCTCTATGCATCGGGTTGATGCTGCAGGGATCTTCTTACGGCTCACAGAACTAGGTTGTGTTGTGCGAAGAAGTTATTCTGTGCGAGGACCTCTGTCCTTGGCCCAGATTGACACAAATCACAAACTGATCAGGTAGATTCAAATATAATGTTGATCTAATTATTTAAACAGAATGTTGTGGTGTAGGAGGCATGTCATTCAAATCCCATACAAACAGCTTTTAGTTATACTGTAACTTTTTTCCCTCTTGAACAGATACAACATTGTCCTCTTTGGAGGAGTGGACGGCTACTCAAGGAAGGTAATTTATGTGTTCTTGTTTCTTTTTATTATTAATGTTATCAGCCTAATATACATTGGTTTTTTGTTTTTTTCAAAATGGACCATAAAATACATATTGTATGAAGGGGTTTTTCTTTTTTTGGGGGGGGGTTTACAATAATTCATCAATACTTTGTGCATAAAACAGAATGAATTCATTCATGAACTAACAGTAATGTACAATAATTAACAGTATCTCATGCATGGCTTAATTTCTGAGTTATTAATGATCATGTCTTCTTCATAGGTAGGTCTGCTGTTAAGGACAGCCAAAAAAAACTGACCAGTCACAGTGTGCACATTGATGAATGCCAAGTGTTGTAATCATGATTAACTTAGCATTACTTTTTTATTACATCATGATTGTGGCTATTCAAGAAAGTCATGAACAGTCCATCTCTAACACTGATAAATAACATCAGAATAACAGATGAACATCATTAATAACTTCAACATCATGATTGAAATATCTATTTGTTGCATTATAATATTGTTCTTGCATTAAGGCATTTTTTCATATTCCTCAAAGTTGAAGTACAACAAATACATTTTGTTTTTGCACGAAGCCATGATAGTTGATGTACCCTTACCATAAATTGTTACTAATTCCTTTTCAAATTGAGGGTCTAAGGACAGAGGGTGTACAGATTAAAGCCTCCTGACACAAATTGTGATTATGGGGTATATAACATTCGACTTGACAAAAGCATCCAATTGTAATCAGCTGCTTAAGACATAACATTCATTATTATTGTAGGTTCGAACAATTAGTGTATATTTTATCTTCAGCTAGAGTGTAATGATGGTTGATCATAATTTTATCATCAACTGCCAGTATTCTGAGTGCTCAGAAACCACAATGCTTAAACATTAACCTTACATATTTCTTGCAGAAAGTACAGAAAAAGTTATAGAATTTCATGTTGAAGCACTACTTTTTCTCAAATTTGCATTCTAGGTAGTAGTCCTTTTCTTCTGCTTTCCTTTCTTACCAAGGCTAACATTAAAATGAAGCTCGATTTATAGAATACTATGTATTTGTTCACTAAACAAAACTAAAAGCTCAAGGCCAGCTATTAGGATGTAACTTCATAGCTGCAAGAAGATTATAATTTTTCATGTGGTTTTATTAGATCTTGTACTTGGATGCTGCAACAAATAACAAAGCATCAACTGCATTCTCATTCTTCCTGAGATCAACCCAGCTTCATGGCTTACCATCAAGGTATTTTCGCCATGACAAAACACACATCTGGAGAAGTGGCAGTTTTTTATATTTCAGATTTTTTTATTAACTCATAATTGTATACCAGAAATTATAACTTCATATTCTAAAGTAAAAGTAAACCTTGCTGAATGTCATTTAAATTAGTTTTTTATCTTAGAGTAAGGGGGGATCAGGGTGTTGAGAACGTGGACATCGCACACTTTATGTTCGCCACACGGGGAACAGGAAGAGCCAGCTTTATCTCGGGAAAGAGTGTCCACAATCAGAGGTAAGTTGTGTTTTCAGTCTTGATATTTTTGACTGCATAAATACTTCTTGCAGTTTAATTGTTTAAATAAAGTACAAATTGCTTTATAAATCCAAGTGAATGAAGTGCTTCTTATTCGTACCCAAAAATAAAAAAATGGAAGAAAGAGTTTAAACGGAACACAATCTTGCTACTAAAGCTGTATGAGTATTTTTGTATATATATATATTTATGTGCTTCTTTTCCATTTTGCATTTACTTTTACTTTCAATACTTAAGTACGTTTAAAAGTCGTTAAAGGTAATTTTTTGGTAAGATACCTGTACTTTTACTTGAGTATGGCTTTCAAGTACTTAGACACCACTGCACACACACACACACACACACACAGAGACAGGATGCCTTCTTCCCAGTCAGCAAACAAACTTGGCCCAGATTTGGCCTGCATCTGGCACGGCTGGCATTCATCCGGCACTGGCATACAGTATGTGGGAGTATATGCCCGGGTTTGGCAGAGGTGGTACCGGGTTTAAGACGGCACACAAGACATGAGCCAGATGTCAAATGTAGTATTTGGCCCAGATGTCAAATATAGATATGTGGGCCACATAAGTATGGCTGATCTTGACCCACATATAAAATCCATTTTAAATATTTTTGACTAAAATCCTATTGTTTTCCCATAAAGAAAGGTAATATATTCACATGTGAAACACTGTTAAATATATTGAACTACATATTGAAAATATATTTTTAAAATGCATAACATGAAGCTCATATTGTGAGATTAATTATGTGTTTACATGTGAAATTATATTCATGCCTCATTATATCTTATATTATGGAATAGTATATCCTGTTGTTTTATACAAATGACTTCAAACAATGTTTTGCATTCACTGCTTTCAAATTCTCATTCAATTTACAGTTAGATGTAGGCCTATTATATCCACTTAAACAACACATGATGAAGTTTCAGGACATTTTATTTGACTTTTATGTACTATGTATGTAAATACGTAACTTTGTGTTTTAGGCCATGCTGGTCAATCAGAAGCATGAAAACGTTTCCAGTAGGCGGAGATAACAGCACAGGCTCCGACATCACAAGCCAAAACAATCTTCACCCTGGCAGGAGCTTTCAAAATGTTGTGTATCAGTGACCTGGTGCAGGGTTTGCGTGAGGACGAACGGCCAAACCCCGAGTAAAAACCTGCAGTTTTGAAAATAACCGCGTTCGTGTGGACAGGGCCAATGGGCGCGCGTGTTGAACATTCAAATGTATTTAAACTGGAGTGGAGGAGGTTACCATGGTAACGGCGTCAACTCACTACCTGACAAGTAGCAAGAGACTGTCTCTCTGCTGTTTTCAGGTAAGTTTAGTCCCTAAAGTTTCACAAATAATACATACAACCATTCCTGACGCTTTCTTACATGTAACTGACACGTTTTTGTCAAATCTTTATTTACAGGAGTGGTTTAGTGTCTTCAAAAAGACCGTTAGCATCACAACTGTTAACTAGCGAGGCTAGTTATAGAGGCTATAGAGGCTAACTATTAGAGGTAAGCTAACTATAGATTTGAGCTCTTATTAATGAACGTTTGAGATTTTAAGCACATTTTATGTGTAGATGAGCGGCTTTGATAGTTTTGTAAATGTTTTGATGGTACTTTGTCTAGATAAAAGGAAGTCACTAAGCTAATTAATTTCAACTAAAAGTCTGCACTGTGGGCTCACTCGATGACGTCATTTACATGGGCTGAAACTATTTCAAACATGTTTTTAACTTTAATTGCAAACAAATATTGATAAATTGTACTGTGATTTCAGGAGCGTCAGAAAAGAAACCCCTAAAACGGGAAGTTACAAGAAGATTTGTAATGGGATCTGCTGGCATGAGATACAGGAAACACAGGTGATCTGAGAAATCTTATTAAATAACATATTTCACAATATAGTAACTATATCATCATGCAGCTGTAAAACCTAAAAATATGAATAATGGTATCTTAAGATTTGTTATATATTATTATTATTTCTCTTTTATGCATTTCAGTTTTGCTGTAGTTTGTTTATGTCTAATAAACCTGACATTGTATACTACATTTTGTTGGCTATGTGACATATTGTTCCTATATTCTTCCATGCTAATGACGTGCTGCAGAGCTGGGACGGGTCTCTTGTCGAAGAACATCTCCAAAGCGCCATGAACCATCTGACTAGTAAGTAAAACCTCAAACATTCAATAAATATCAAATAAATATCAGATATTTCCTGTATGTCCTACAAGGCCATCTCGTTCAACTCTGCACTGAGGACACTACATACACCACAACCTACAGAGGGGTCCATCATAATTTCGAAAAAAGACAGATGATAATAAAAAAGTTATTTGAAATTAAAATTAATAACGGTAAGACAGAACCAGAGCCCAGACAGCAAGCAGTGTCGGCCCAAATCCGGCCCGCACACTATGTTGCTGTCTGGACTGTGAACGTACCTCACTTTAAACTGTAACGGTCTGCATGTATATTATTTTCCAAATTTTAAATGTTGTGAAGTTTTTGTTCAAGCAAACTTTGTTGCTTGTGGAAACCTTACATGAGCCTTAAAAGTACTTAAAACTGAAAATCTTATTTGCACTCTTGAAGACTATTCACCAAAGACTGAATTTCAGTCCGGCAGAATTTTCTGTACTCTTCACCATTGATGCCAAAATGAGCATTCACAAGAGCCTACATTGTTTGTTTGAATTGTATTTCAGGACAGTTCGTGAAGACAGATAACCTGGACAGATATCAGTTCCAGATCCAGCCTCCACACCAGACTTCTCACTCACAAGGATTGCTGTCTACTAGATATTATGTGTACTCTTCAGAGTTCGGTGCATGCAGATATTATTCAGGGACATGAACACTTGAATATTGCAAAAATAGAGAAAGTACCTTATTTAAGAATTTTATGTTAACTGAGTAAACATTATATATATATATATATATATATATATATATATATACTGTATATATATATTAGTGCTGTCAAATGATTAATCGCGATTAATCCCATTCAAAATAAGTTTTTGTTTACATAATATATGTGTGTGTACTGTGTATATTAATTTTATAAATATAAACACATGTATGTATATATTTCAGAAAAATATGTTGTTTATATATTAAATATACTTATGTATAATATAAATGTATATACATGTAAATATTTTCAAAATACATATGTGCATGTGTTTGTATGTATATATACAAAATTAATATACACAGTACACAGATATATTGTGTAAACAAAAACGTTTATTTTGAATGCGATTTAATCATTTGACAGCATTAATATATATATATATATATATATATATATATTAGGGCCGGGACTTTAACGCGTTAATTTAGATTAATTAATTACACAAAAATAACGCGTTAAATTTTTTAACGCATTTTAATCGCACTTATTTTTGCACCGCGGAACGTTTCTCACTGGATGAGTTTCGGCGGACCGATTATACTGGAGCACCAACTAGCGTTCTAGGCAGAACGGACTTGCGTTCTCGTGGAGACCGGTCTTGCCAAGCTTCCTTGGAAGAACGAACTCGGAAGGACGCGAGAACACAGAACGCACACTTATGAGAATGGAGATGTTACTGCATTCCTGCTTAACTGACCTCATAGTCTCAGCATAAGAAACGGCGGTAACACTTTCTATGAAGCCCGTATTTATAATACATTATAAGGGTATTCTTAAGGCATTATAATGAATGCATAATGCATTATAAAAAACATTATGTGTTAATAATAATCATAACAACAATTATAATACATTATAGTAGTTATGTATTTGTGGTTATAACTTTTAAGAGTATGATTATTTATAACACACATGTCACGGTTAGTAGCATCCAGGCAGGCAAGAAGGCGCGGGGTTCACTCATAACCGGAGGTTTAATAATACAAATCAAAACACTAATACAAAAGGCACAGAATAACTAGACATAATCCACTCAACCTAACTTTAAGACACGACAATCTAGACAAGGGAACTCAAGACTTATAAAGACCAGGGAACACAAGAGCAAACGAGATAATTAACACAGAACAGGTGACAGGACTAAAATGATGATTACTAATTAACTAAATCAGAACAGGAACTACCAAATAAGGTCAAAACAGAACTGAACAGGAACAGACATGTTACAGTATCTCCCCCTCCCGGAAGGTGCGTCCCGCACCGTAACAGTAACATCGGGGAGGGGGGGGGGGGGTGGGCGTCCTGGAGGCTGGAGCAGGACCAGGATACGACAGGGAAGCCTCCAGGGCGGATCTGAAGATTCGGGAGACCATGGCGGATCTGGAGACTCGGGAGGCCATGGTGGATCTGGAGCCTCGGGAGGCCATGGCCGATCTGGAGAGTCGGGAGGCCATGGCCGATCTGGAGACACGGGAGGCCATGGCGGATCAGGAGATTCGGGAGGCCATGGCGGGACTGGGTCCTCGGACGGCCATGGCGGATCGGGGTCCTCGGACGGCCATGGCGGATCGGGGTCCTCGGGCGGCCTTGGCGGATCGGGGTGCTCCGTGGCCTTGGCCCTTGGCCTGGCCACACAGACTGAGACTATATGGCCCCCCCCCAAAATTTCTTTGGGAAAGTTCCCCTCTGGGGGCCACATTGGAGGAGAGGGTTCTTGGGGGCGCTCTGGAGGAGCGGACTCTTGGGGGCGCTCTGGAGGAGCGGGCACTTGGGGGCGCTCTGGAGGAGCGGGTACTTGGGGGCGCTCTGGAGGAGCGGGCACTTGAGGGCGCTCTGGAGGAGCGGGCACTTGAGGGCGCTCTGGAGGAGCGGGCACTTGAGGGCGCTCTGGAGGAGCGGGCACTTGAGGGCGCTCTGGAGGCGCGGAGCTGGACGGAACCAGCGGAGACGAAGGAGAGCTGGACGGGACCAGCGTAGACGAAGGAGAGCTGGACGGGACCAGCGTAGATGCAGGAGGGCGCTCTTGCAGCGCGGACACTTGAGGGCGCTCTTGCAGCGCGGACACTTGAGGGCGCTCTTGCAGCGCGGACACTTGAGGGCGCACGGGAGGCGCGAAGCTGGATAGAACCAGCGGAGACGAAGGAGAGCTGGACGGGACCAGCGGGAACTCAGGTGGGCTGGACGGGGCCAGCGGGAACTCAGGTGGGCTGGACGGGGCCAGCGGGAACTCAGGTGGGCTGGACGGGGCCAGCGGGAACTCAGGTGGGCTGGACGGGGCCCTCTTTCGAGGTGCAGGGATGGGAGGACACAGACGAGGAGCAGGCACTGGATGGCACTGGCGAGGAGCAGGCATCAGAGTGCGCTTGCGAGGAGCAGGCACTGGAGGGCACTGATAAGACATTGGAGAAAGAACGGGAGCCGAGAACTCCGGGGGAAGAGCCTCATCCATTAGCCCCCTGTCCTGAATCTGAGGCGTGGGCGGCGGAATTTTTCTCACCGCTGCTGGCGCAACGTTCATCGCCCTTTTCGGCGGTTTCCTCCTCGCCGCGGGCGGAACATTCATCGCCGTGCACGGCGGGATCCTCTTCGTCACGAACGGCGCAACGTACATCGCCCTTTGCGGCGGGATCCTCTTCGCCGCGGGCGGTGGACCTTTATGGTTGGGCAGGCGGGAGGAGTCGTTGGAGAGGTATGTGGAGGATCCTGGCGTGGGAAGAGCTGGGGAGACGCGGTGCGTTTCTGCTGGAGCGGGATGACGAGTTTGGGGAATTTCCTCGACTTCTTCGTCGATTCCATTAAGACAGAAAATTAAATTAATAAGCTCGATCAGGGGAAAACTACCTTTGGGAAGCTCGCAGCGAATGATCTCGTCATCCAACCCCAGCAGGAAATGTGCACCTAGAGCTGCGTCGCACCAGCTCACCTGGTTGGCGAGCTCGAGGAAAACCTCCACATATCGCTCCAACTTCAGGCCGCCCTGCCGCAACCCATACAGCGCGACTTCAGCCGGAGTCATTTCGACGATCTGTTTAATCTTCTGTGTCGGTCGTGTCTTCTGTCACGGTTAGTAGCATCCAGGCAGGCAAGAAGGCGCGGGGTTCACTCATAACCGGAGGTTTAATAATACAAATCAAAACACTAATACAAAAGGCACAGAATAACTAGACATAATCCACTCAACCTAACTTTAAGACACGACAATCTAGACAAGGGAACTCAAGACTTATAAAGACCAGGGAACACAAGAGCAAACGAGATAATTAACACAGAACAGGTGACAGGACTAAAATGATGATTACTAATTAACTAAATCAGAACAGGAACTACCAAATAAGGTCAAAACAGAACTGAACAGGAACAGACATGTTACAACACAATGAACACCATATAAAATCTACTTAATTTATGAGCTATATCATAGCTCAACATTGTTTATTTAAGATCTGCACAGTACCTTACTACATATCGAGTGCAATGTTTATATATATATATAACTAATTGTATCAGTAGACTTAGGTAGGGTAGGTAGAACGTTCACATACTTGCAAAGACTCAGTTTGTCTGTTGAGGAACCATCAAAATAAAGTGTTTGCATACAGTATATTTAGCAGACACTAAATATATCAACAGCTATCTAAAGGGTGCCATCAAAATAATCAAACTTATATATATATATATATATACATATATATAATTATTATTATTATTACTTATAAGTGGTCTTTGTCTGCTTTAAGTAAAGTGACATAAGTAACATGGCAAGATATGAGACTTATAATACATTATAACTATGAGAAATCTAATCCATTGTAACTTTTGCAGATGAATCGTGTTCATTGTGTGTTATACATCATCCTACTCTTAAAAGCTATAACCACAAATAAGTAACTATTATAATACATTAAAACTGTTCTTATGAATATTAATGAGATGATACAACATATTATAAAGTTATTTATAATGCAATATGCATTCATTATAATGCCTTAAGAATACCTTTATAATGTATTATAAATACGGGCTTCATAGAAAGTGTTACCGAAACGGCCAATGAACAATAAATATTACAAAATGTCATAACTTATTAAAACATTTCATACTATTATAGATATTACTTTCATATAACTTAATTGTATTGTTTTATTACATTTACATTTATTCATTTAGCTGACGCTTTTATCCAAAGCGACTTACAATTGCTATATATGTCAGAGGTCGCACGCCTCTGGAGCAACTAGGGGTTAAGTGTCTTGCTCAGGGACACATTGGTGTCTCACAGTGGATTCGAACCCGGGTCTCTCACACCAAAGGCATGTGTCTTATCCACTGCGCCATCACCACCCCTATTTTTATTTTACAGCGTTATATGTTTTACTGTTAAGATTCATTTTAATATGCCAATAAAAATGCAGACTTTCTCCGGGTCTTATAACTTTATTAAAATGAACCAAAACAAAACGATAAATGTTTACTTTCAACTTGAAGAGCCGTTAAGTATTTGTGAGAGCGACTTTAAAGCTTACAGGCTTCCGTACACCGGCCAGCCACAGCGTTTTCTGGGATTTCTAACGGCTCGATTCTCTCAAGTCTGCACTCGATGCATCCTCAGTTTCAAGAACATATCCGGGCACTTTCATGCATCCTCTGTACTTGCGTTCTTGAGAATTGGAACTGAACTTCGACAGTTAATGATGACGTAGAACGAGAACACAAGGACGCAAGATCGCTGAAGAACGCTTCTATGTCTTAAGTTTATTCATTTAAAGCCTATTTTGCTTGTAAATCTTTTGATTTTCATAATAAAAAAATAATAAAAAATAAAAAAAATCGCTGAAGAACGCATATTGAGAAACAGCCAAAAACAAACCACAGTGAACATGGACAAAGAAGCTGATGAGACCGCTTTGGTTGGCCCTGTGGATGGGAAATTTAAAAATCCATATAAAAAAACGTACTTCTCACTGTTCTCAGGTCAAATATTTATATGCGATTAAAATGCGATTAATTTCGATTAATTAATTACAAAGCCTCTAATTAATTAGATTAATTATTTTAATCGAGTCCCGGCCCTAATATATATATTTTTTTTTTTTTTCCAAAGCACCTAAAAGCCAATTCACACTGCCATACCCCAACAGGGTGAACACACTGACCAAGCAAAACAAATAAGCATGTTTTTTTTATATAGTTTTTGTGGAAGTGTGAACTGACCATAATGCTGTCTGTTAGGTGTGAGATTCATTCAACTTTGTTTGCTGATTAAACATGATTAAATATTTGTTCAGAATATTGTCGTTGTTGTGACTGTTCATCTGGGAGGGGTGTGTATCAAGTGGCTTGGTTATGGTTTTGTTGAGGATGACATATGGAACCCATCTGGTCCAGCATATAGGACCAGAATAGGCCCACATAGCGATTTTTCTCTGGCCCAGCTCCGGCCCACAAAATCATCTTTCACTTAGCCCACATACCGCAATGACTTACGGTCCTAGTGTGGACCAGGTCTGGTTTGCAGACAAGGGCCACACATGGGCCATAACTGGTCCTGACTTGGGCCAGTACACAGGAGTGATAGCGGGCCGTAGTTTGGACAACCCTGCATTATGGTTATGTTTTCTGTTTTTTTCATTATGATGTTCATTGTGCCATATTTCCCTGAGCTTGTATGTTCTTCAGTAATAATAAATAATAATACAATTAGGAAAATAAGAGCGACAGGTGCACAAACACCTCATAGCATCAATAAATCCACAACCCTACCTAGTACGTTTTCTTCCATGTTTGCAATGTTTGTAATATCTGCTCAAAGGAGACGCTGATCAGCTGCTCAAAGATCTCGTCTTTGGAGAAGACTGTTGATTTTACTCCAAAAATGAAATCATTACTACTTAGAAATTAAGATTACCTCAGAAAGCATTGGTAGCCCAACACTTATGAACAATAATAATGATAAATGCTGACCAATAATTATATGTTTTTAGTAAAACAAGCTAAATGTTATTTGTTTTTTCATACACGAGACAAATGCAGCCAAGGTGAATACATCTCAATTTTCAGTCAAGTAATGAATTAATGCATGTGTTAAAAAAAACAATTAGATTTTATTTACTGACAACAACAGGAAACATGAATAAATGAGTAAAATGTAAATAAAAGTACAATAAATAAACACAAGTCAGCAACACATGAAACAAAGCTTTATTCAAACATATTGTTCTATCAATCATGTATTTACAGTCGGTGAACCCACATCCTACAGTCATCTCAACACAGCTGGGCCAGTTCTGCAGCTTTATTCTGATGAAGCAGCTGATCACCGAGCCCACCTTCGACTGTTTGTTTAATCTTGCTGTCTTTAAGATCCCTTATTGTGCTAAGACTGCATCTGAAGACAGCAGAAAACACCCTGCCCTTGAAAACAACAAACAGAGGATGTGCTTGCTTTAACTTTATAATGTTTGACAACTACAAAATCCAATCTGGAAGAAAGATATTGAAATGAGGCACTAAAACAACCCTTCCTAAATATAAAGTTGTTGATCACAGGCTCTGAAAGTCAATTTGAACATTTTCAGGTCATCTAAACTAAGCATGATCCAAACACACTGTCCTGTCTTTGCTATGCTTTAACTTTAGTGGGTGTGTTTATATGCAGAGGTGGGTAGAGTAGCCAAAAACTGTACTCAAGTAAAAGTAAAAGTACTTCTAGAAATATTTACTCAAGTAAAAGTAATAGTCTGAATAGTTACTTGAGTAAGAGTAAAAAAGTATCGGATAAAAAAACTACTCAAGTAGTTAGTTACTAGTTACTTTGGATCATATAGGTACTGAATATAGTCTATTTTTATTTAGATATATAGATTACATTTATGTAATGTGTACATGTACACACACACACACACACACACACACACTGCCGTTCAAAATATATATATATATATATATATATATTTTAATGTAATTTATTTCAGTGATGCAAATCTGAATTTTCATCAGCCTTTACCCCAGTCTTCAGAGTCACATAATCCTTCAGAAATCATGTTGATTTATTATCAGTGCTGCTTTCTATTCATCAAAGAATACTGAACAAAATGTCACAGGTTCCAAAAAATATTAAGCAGCAAAACTGTTTCCAACACTGGTAATAAACCGATATATTATAATGATTTCTGAAGGATCATATGACTCCGAAAACTGGAGTAACAGCTGATGAAAATTCAGATTTGCATCACTGAATTAAATAATATTTTAAAGTAAATTAATTATGTATTATCCTATAACCTCTGACACTGAAACCTCTGAAAACGCCTCACATGACTGCTCTGAACATAACGAAACAAATGCATATTGACGGATCTTCTGTTCTGCAAAATGTAAACAAATGTAGCCTATATTTTTGCAAGCGTAAATATTGTAAAAATATGAATATTAATTGTGTCTAGAACAGGCCGCGCGCCGCTGCGCAGAGCTAACGCGGGTGTTCATTTCATACTCGGTGACAGCTTATTTAATGTATAGATTATACATTGTATTTAATGTAAGGTACATGTACAACAAACTGGTAATGTCATAGTGGTATCGTGGCCTATAAGTTACCTGTGGAGTGGAACAGTAGACCGCACACGCGGTGTTCATCTAATAAAAGATCTTCATATAGCTCTAGCAAACAAGCCTTTGCAGATTTTCTTTCAACTGACTGTAGATCCAAAGCCACGTCTTCAGCGCTCTTGATGATGTTCTTAAACTCTCTGTTATCTGAGTGAGAACCGCTTCAGAGACTCAGCGCGTGCGGCAGGGAACTGAACGAATCATTCAAACTGATTCGCGAACCGATTCACTGGTTTGCCATCTGGTTTGATAAAGCCTTTAAACAGAATCGACTCAAAAGAATGAATCATTCGCGAATGGGCATCGTTCATTGCCCAGAGAAAAGTAGACGGCGCGTTTGGAATAAACTGAAGCATTTTTAACTTGTATTGCATTAAGATACAGTAACGAGAGGAGAGTCGCCCACAGTAACGAAGTAAAAGTACCGTTTTTTCTCTAAAAATATACATGAGTAAGAGTAAAAGTACCCATTTTAAAATATACTCTAAAAGTATTAGTTACCCAAAAAATGTACTCAAGTAAATGTAACGAAGTAAATGTAACTCGTTACTACCCACCTCTGTTTATATGACACCCAAAACATGCTGATTACTTGTGATTTTATGTGTATATAAACCAAACTAAACACACAAGAAATGCACCTATATAAAGCTCTCTGACATATGTTTCCAAATATTTCGTTTTTCAGCATCACAACATTGCATGAATCTGATTTGTTGTGACCCGCTTTACGAAACATGCACATTAATCCGGTCAACTATTGATGTTTTCTGTGTTCAAACAGACACTTGCCAACATAATTGTCCACACAATGAACATATTAATGTTTCCATGTGTCATAACACAGCACCATCGCAACACTGAATGCACAAGTTTTGTTTTGACCTCCTTCAGCATAACATGCTCAAGTTAAAGCCCATGTTGCACAGAAGAGCATGCAAGCAACGAAATGCATTAGTGTCCTGAAGCTTTATTTACACACATGAACAATAGCATTAGGTTTGATGTACCTCGGAACACAGCTCGGAGATGAGCGGTCAATCTCCCACGTTGCGAATAAATTCATAGGCACAGGCATGATGGGACCCAAACCCGCCGCACCCGAGCCCGAGCCCCCAGCTCCGGACATGGCTGATCCTCCGGGCGCAGCGGGGGCGGGTGCGGGAGCGGGTGCACCGAGCCCCGGGTTCATGAAGGCGGCCCGGACCCCTCCTCTCTCCACAGCCGCGGCCATCACCGAACCGAAGCTCAAGCTGGACTACGATTAGTGATGTTACGTTCGTGAACGAATCGTTCTTTTTGAACGAATCTTTTAGGTGAACGAATCATTCTCGTTCACGTAATCCATTGACTCATATTTCTCGTTCACTGAAATTCCTCCCTCCACCGCAGCGCGCCGCTATTGCGCGCATGCGTAGCTCTGGACCGTTTCATCTGTCAAAGAATGACTAAACCTCGAGCCAATAGCCTTCGAGTATGATACGAGGACGGAGCATGTGATTTGTTGAATCTAGTGAACGAATACGCCCTTCATTGAGTTGCTTTGAGTTTGAAAGAGTCAAATGAACTGTTACATACATACATCTCGTCTCATTATTACGTTCGTCGTTCGAACAACTGGTTCTTTGTTTTATTTTTTTATATTATTGTTTTATTTTTTTTATTTATCATTTCGTTTTATTTATTTATATTATTGTTGTTTTACGTTTGAACAGTTACATACTTTTAAATAAAAAAATATTTCATTATGTTAGTCATGTCATGCACTTTTGTTTGTTTAAAAACTGTGAAACATAAAAAAATATGGCAGTATTGATTATTTGCGTCACGTCATCCCATCTCATTTGCGTCACGTGACTCACGTCAGCAAATAGCATTTCAGCTCGGGTTTAGAAGGGGCATGTAATTGGTTGGATCGAACGAACGAATATAATAGCATCATTGACCGAGATGGCTCTGTTTTGAGTCTGAACGAGAGAGAGATCTCCCGTTCGTGAACGAATTGAACGAACTGGTAGCTATACCCAGTTCGTTGACCGGGTAGGTCGGCCATTCTGTCAATCTAGTTCATCAATCAGCAGAAAGCGGATGCAAAGCACAGGTATCCGTACTGTGCACGCTTGTTTATATTCATATTTTACATACAGAACATAACTCCTCGTTTAACATAATCTCAGATTTGAACGTGTAAATCTCTGCCTAAACAATTAAATGTTAACTAGCCTAGTATGCAAACAAATAAAAAAACACTTGTGCTTTGGTCATCCGAAAAGAGTGTAATTTAAAAGATAAAAAGAGTAATGACTTTGATCACTTATTTAGACTTATTTTATTCATTTAATGAGAAGGGCACACTTTTTAATGAAGCCAAATCAGTTTTTATTTTGTAACAAGTAAATACGTTAGTTGAACAACACATTTTGCCGCACATGCTGACGTATTTGTGTAATATGGAAAAATGGTCACTGAACGAATTAGTGAACGAATCTGAACGAATCATTTTGGTGAACGAACGAAAAATGAACGAGTCTCTGGAAAGAATCAAAATTTCCACCACTAACTGCGATGGTCGAGGACCTCACTGCTCATGCACACGGTCCGGACGGCTTTCATCTCTCACATACACAGATTTGCGATGTTCAGAGGCGGAGCTTCGCTTCAGAAGAAAATGTGGAGCAGATGCGATCTGCGGTCGGTCGACAGGCGGCGCTAAATCACGTGTTCAGGAGGCCACTCGCTAACGAGTCGTTCTTTTGAGTGATTCAGTCGAACCGATTCGCGAACCGTTCGTACAGTACTGTATTGTTTATAAGAGAGAACATCTGTTTAGGAATAAACCTGTAGGGTCAGCCACATGCTTGAACTTATTACCATCAACAATGCAACATTTGACAATATAATAGGCCTATCAAGAATAAATCAGTTATTTCTTCTGCACTGGAAGCTGTCGTCTAATTCCTTGTGTGTGTAAACATAGTTGATAATAAAGCTCTTTCTGACTTCTGAAGAAAATATGGACGCTGTAGCATTTATAAGGAAAAACACAATTAGACTCTCAGACAATATTAGATCAGTGATGGAATCAAACGGTAAAACATACATTAGCATACATTCTGAAAAACACACAACATACTAATTTATAAAAGTTGAAACATAATGCTAAAAGTAGTGTAACCAGATAAATATAAATAGAATATATATATATATATATATTTTATTTTTTTTAATATAAAAAAATGAAAATTATAAGCAAAATGTTCTTTTTCACTCATACGCAGTATTTATGACCATCATGGGGTAAAGTGATGGGTAAACCCAAGGCCCTCTCATAGGCCCCTTATCATGTGCATGTGTGTGTTTGGTCTGTAACAGATGGTAGGGATGTAAACGATGGGTTAAGTGTGGTGTGTTTGAGCGCTAACGGTGTGTGTGCACCCACAGCTCCTTAGCAGGTAAGAAAACTGAAACAATAAGGATGTATGTAAACCAGTGCTGCTCTGTCACACAGCCTGTGCTATAAGTTGGTCATTTTATGCAATAGAGCAAAATAAGTTGATTTGTGTACAGAGTAACAACAGGTTAATTAAGGTCAACTCATATTGTAGGATGCTCTACTGCTCCTTCTGAGTCACATGCATCAATCTGCATCTAATCTCACTTTCTGACTGTCCACAAACCTAGTATTGGGAGCCCATTCATTAAATTGCACATCTTGGATGTCTTCCTGATCTAAAGCCTGAGACACCTCAACAGCTGAAGTCCAAAGACATCAAACTCCGTCTAAGGTGAGTGATGAAAGACGGCTATTTTAATCAACTAATTTGTCCCATTCTATTCCATTTGAAATGTTATTTTCCAAAACCTGACTTGTAATCTTATCACTGCATTCCCAGAGATGCTAATGCTGTCTTTATAGTAATAGGACTGAGTCACAGTTGTAAGTCATTATTTTCACAAAGATTCTGATCTGTGATGCTTCTCAGTAGACACCAAACATGTTTGTGTTTGTTTGTTTATAACATGACAGCTGAACAGGTGAAGAATAAAAAAGGAAGACATGTCCCTTCAAATAAGAATAAGACAGGATATTGCTGGATACTGTTGCTTGTTTTCATTGTGTCCTGAAATGCCATGCTTTGGCAATAAACTGATTATCATAAACAACACATGTATTTTTCTAGGGATGTGGCATGACCAGGGGATAAATTGTTGCAGTCGTTAATTTAGCCTGATAGCTTGAAACAACTGAAGTATTTCTTATTAATATTTATTTTGTAAGTGTAATCCTCTGGGCTTACTTTAAGACACCAAAACTATTTAACACAGGGAAAAAAAACTACAGTGTGCTTTTCAGGGGTAAAGATATATTTGACCCAATATGTCTTAATAAATATATTAAACAGTATTTTTTTATTTTATTTTATTTCCATGACAACAAAGTTACCACAAAAGAGTAATTATTGAATAATACACATTGGAAGAAAGCTTGGCAAAAAATATTCAAAGCAAAGATTTACCAAGATTTGTGAATCCCAGAGGGGTCATAGTTAGATCTGTTAAAATAGAGATCTATTTATAAATAATTGATGTTTTACATATTTAATTGATTTAGTTTATTACAGTATGTTTTATGTCAAACTCTCTCCTTGAGACTGGAGCACTCTGCTGGTAAACTGTGATCATGACTGTCATATACTATACTGTTGTCTTTGACCTAGCATATTCATATTCAAATTTCTGACTTAAAACACAAAACCAACAAGAATTATAAAAAATAAAACTCTACAGCATGATTTATTCATGCTGCATTACATGCTGGGGACCTTCATACATATGCACAGCACAAAACACAGTATGACGCTGTTTGTTTACAAGAAATTACTGAGAGTGCAGTTCAATACAAGAGAAGCCCCACTGTGAAATTACTGTGAAAGCAATGCAGTTATTAACCTGGAATATACTGTACTTTCACACTACATTATTACAGTGCAGTTAGTATGTCCAATCTAATTATTTAAACAAATGTTCCCATGAGACTGGAAAAAAAATGTAGGCAGAATAAAAATTAATAATAAAATCCTTCACGTATGAAACTGCTGGATCAGTATCAGTATTAATGTCCAGGTGACAGTCTTGTTCAGGACGTGTTGTTTTGATTCACTTGTTTGGAGCTTGTGGAGTTTCCTCTGTCAAATACTGTACAATAGAGAGAAAGATCAAATACACTAAGATCTGCTTTAATACAAGATAATAAATTACATAATTGAATCAATAACTTACTGTAGTTTCTGTAGTTTACAGCGTGGATCCTCCAGTAGAGCAGAGAGCAGCTTCACTCCTGAATCTCCTGGTTTATTAAATCTCAGATCCAGTTCTGTCAGGTGTGAGGGGTTTGATCTCAGAGCTGAACTCAGAGCAGCACAGCCTTCCTCTCCAATACTGCAGTTCATCAGCCTGCAGAGAGTGAAGAACATGAATGATCTCTGGGATTGTGTTTCAGCTTTAGGGTGAGAGTGTTTGTATGAGCTCTGCTTTTCTCTCTCACACCAGGATCGGTGCTATAGAGATTTTATCTTGCCAGCAGCTGAGACATTAATTTAACTCACTCTACATGATTCCTGATTGTGATGCTGAACTAGTTCATCGTTTTCACTCCTCAAACCATTTGTAGTACTATACAGGTGATAATGTTAAAATAAGAGTAACATTATAGTGTAACTATGATATATAAGTCTTGTAAGGATCACTAATCGGCTCAATGATGAAATGCAGCGGCGTGGATGAAGGCATAATGTGTGAAGGTCTACTACTCGTGCTTTAATCTAACTCCAATTCTCAAGTGATCATTAAATTTAGAATGTGTTTCTAATTAGTAACTAATCACAGATATTGGTTAGTTTAAATGGAGATATTTGATTATTCTGTACATCCTATATTTTCAATTATTCATTCATCAGGGACTCAATGTTGTGTTTGAGTCTCACTCCGACCGGAGGTCATGAATCTCACAAACTCTCCAGTCTCAACTTACTCAGAGGATGCAAGGTTAACCACAATATATATATATATATATATATATATATATATATATATATATTGTGCTTAATAGCCTGTTTATTAGCCTGTGTCTAATAACATATAAATTTTTGTTTTGTTCCTTTAGATTCACAACACATTGCTATAACTCCTGCAGCAAACCGTAACAAGAGGAAAATACAACAGATTTATGCTAACGCTAGTTTGTCTTATGATTTATTTCTCTAGACTTGGGAAGTGATTAATAAAGAGGAATCTATCTGTTCAGTTCATGATTGAGGTGTTAAATCAACCGGATCATTGAGGAGAGGAGTGCTGTATCTTTTCTAAGCGACTGGACCTACGATGTTCACACAGCGGACGAAAAAAAATCAGGCAAAAAAATCCCATAGAGTTACAATGACGGAATGTTCATGAATTTGAATCTCAACTGTCACTTTCCCACACTCACGCACACACACACACAGACACACTCACACACTCTCTCTCAGTCACACACACTCTCTCTCACACACACACACAGGCACAGGCGCGCACACACACACACACACACACACTAGTATTTGTAAATATTAAGCCGCATATTAAAACAGCAAAAAGTAATTCACAGAGACATTTAATGTAAATGGCAAGGAAATTATGATGGAAATGAATGCCGGCGCAGCCGTGAGTATCTTACAGTTTTTTACAATAATTTTTGCACTAATAACAGAACCTTCATGTCATTTTTCAAAACTCTAGACACAATTCACAACCGATGATCAAAATGCACATTTTTCAAAACACAACACTTTTTACAAATGCTTGGATAAAATACACGAGCCAAAGATCTTTTGTTCATTGAACTAGAATCACAGGTTCAAATTGACACAACTTAACATTAAAGTATTACTATTTCTCGCATAGTACAACTCGCACATTACATCTGAATTGAGAGTTTATTCATTTCATTGCAATGATCTAACCATCAACTGATACAGCTGCTCAAAGTGCAATTATGAACAACATTACGAAAGAGAAGCAACTGAGGACTGAGTATGTTCAGGTATGATCAGTTTCAAGATGCCTGTTGTTGGGAGAAAAGAAATCCCCAAAAAATCTATATCATTGTTATCAGTATTTATTTTTCCTAGTCTTTTTAGAGGTTGATAGAGCTGGAAGCTGATGAAAACCATTCATATTTTTGGATGAGGCAGGCCATGACATGGATGAAAGGTTGAGAGCCCAGCGGTTGAGACGGGCCCAGACCGATGTTCGCTGGGGGCCTAACCACCCCACACTGAATGTGATTTTGAGGGGACCCAAAGCAAAATCAGTGCAATGGGCCCAAAACTCCTAGCGGCGGCACTGAGAGCAATCATGGTTTCAGGCCCATGCACAGTTTATCAGCTTGTATTTACCCCATATTCCCCTTTCCTTACTGTAACCCGACTGAGGAGTTTTTCTCCACATGGAGGTCAAAGGTTCACAATAGACCTCACAAACAAGTCCCTCTTCTCCAAGCCAAAGATGATATGTGCAATGATATCAAAGGAGACCGATGTCAGGCCTGTATTTGCCATACCAGAAGATTTTTTCCAAGATGAAAACATCCATTATGATGTGGATGAGAACCTGTGGCCAAACTCACAAGACAGGGTTGATAAAAACATAGAAGTGCAGTGAGGGACACTCCAGTTGACATTTTACTGTAGGCTTAAAGTCGTTTTTTCTTATCTTTTTTTTCTTATTGAAAGTTTTTTGAAAAACCTGTTGTGTTGATTATTTCATCAATAATTTTCAAATTGTAATGTTTCCAGTGTCTGTACTTTTCTCAATGATGTATGAATGTGTAGAATCATAATGAAAGTTGCATCATGTGTTTTGAACAACTATATTTAATGATTGTACTAACAACTAAACAGTGAAACTATGGGTGTCTTGTGAGTGGGGGATCTAAAGTAATGTTCTTATGATATTTCATAAATTTGTATTTTGAACCAATGCTTCTGCAAATGCAAGGCTTCTTTAAAGATATGAATGCAACATGCAGAGTTTTGAACATTGGATAGCCTGTGTTACAAATAATGACTGTTTTGAGTTTTGTGTCTAGAGTTTTGAAAAATGACATGAGGGTTCTATTATTAGTGCAAACATGATTGTAAGAAACTGTATCTGAGAAACATTTCCAGGCTGCGTTCTCAGCAGAGCCACTGGAGGACACTAGAGTCATGTTGAAAACATACACAGGAGAGATTATGCCTGTGTTGGGACAGTTTAATACTCTTCAACTGATTCAATTACACAAGACTTGGTGCCACAGAGAACATGTAAATCATGGATTGGATAACTTTGGATCTGTACGTTTAATTTTTGGACAGTTAGCAGTTGTTTAATTTCAACAGATAACAGACTGTTGCCACAATTGATCAAATTCAGTTAGCAGAAATACAATTGGTTCAATGGAAAAATGTAGATGTAATCAGTCACTAGAAAATTTGTTGGAGAGTTGAGGAGGTCTGACATTTTTACAGTGTAACCAAAGTTTGGGTATTATTGCTTTCCATTGTGTGGATAAAAAACAATTCTCTAAATATCTTCTCTTATGTTCACAGAAGACAGTCATGCTGTTTTGAAATTATTTGAAGATAATTAAAGTGACGACAGAGTTTTAATTTTTGGGTGAACTATCGCTTTAACATGAAATGTTTTTGTTTGGCAGTATTTTCACACAGTTTTTGTGTTTAATAATATAATAACACTTACTGTAGTTTCTGTAGTTTACAGTGTGGATCCTCCAGTAGAGCAGAGAGCAGCTTCACTCCTGAGTCTCCTGGATTATTACAGCTCAGATTCAGTTCTGTCAGGTGTGAGGGGTTTGATCTCAGAGCTGAAATCAGAGCAGCACAGCCTTCCTCTCCAATACTGCAGTTATACAGCCTGCAGAGAGAAAGAGAAAAACTAAAGATGAGTTAAGTTCATTCACTGTTTGTCACAGACCCATGAATGAGGTGTCAAATCAACCGGCTCATTGAGGAGAGGAGTGTTGTATCTTTTCTAAGTGATCGGACCTACGATGTTCACACAGCGGACGAAAAAACAGACAAAAAAAATCCCATAGACTTACAATGGAGGAATGTTCATGAATTTGAATCTCAACTGTCACTTTCTCACACACACACACACACGGGCAGACACACACACACACACGCACACACTCTCACAGACACACACACACACACGGGCAGACACACACACACACACACACACACACACACACACTCTCACAGACACACACACACGGGCAGACACACACACACACGCACACACTCTCACAGACACACACACACGCGCACTCTCTCTCTCTCTCACAGACACACACACACACACACACGGGCAGACACACACACACACGCACACACTTATGAGGTGTGCTTTGTGCATTTTTTAGCGATCGCGAAGCAAACTGAGAGGTGAACTAACGTGTATACGCTCGCCAGTCGTCTGGCCAAAATCCCATAGTAATCAGGCGTCAGACATAAGATATGAGACGTTAGACGTCACGGTCACGTTTTGGAGCTGCGCTCAAAGTGCCGCGGCGACGTGGCGGCGACGGAGCTGAGAAAGGATTTTTTTTACTTTGCGTCTGGATAACGTACGTGTGGATGAACGTGTGGATAACGTACATGTGGATAAACGCCTGGATATTAGCTTAATACTTAGGCTAAATTCTATTATCTTTACTATTGTACTTTTTTAACTTGGGATATGATCATAACACACTGTTTTCATGCTTTTGTGGGTTGTACAACAGTGTCTACTATTAGTAATATATATCTCATTTATATATATTTATATATTTATTCATTTATATATTTATTTATGTGTGTGTTTTAAGGTAATATTGCTGCCTAGGTAAAACAACAAGGATATATAGCCTGGAATAAATATGCAGCCTGCAGGGCAATGTACAACACTGTGTTTGAATGTACTGTAAATGTATCATTTTTCACCTTCTAAAAAGAAGAAACATTTTCTTGGTCTTGTCACAAAACTCTTTCTGAACCTCACTTAGACATGTAGTCGAGTGTTTCCTAACCCTGAAGGGGCAGGGGAACACCGAGGGGCCCACAAATAAATAAGGGCTTGGGCCTATTATAATTAATATTAATTTTAATATTAAATCCCCTTTATTTTCCAAAAAATAAGATTTTATTTTCATTTTCATTAATTAAAAGATAAAATGAATGTTTTATGCCTTAATAAATGTAAATACACAACACAGAGTTTCTGAGGAAAAAAAAATTTAATGTTAGAATAAATTAAACTTGTTTTTATACTTTTAAATAATTAGACAATAAAACATAAGGTTGGAAAAAATAAAACATTTAATTGGGCCCTAAACATGTATTTTTTGCTAAATAAATTGATGTTAAATTGTTTAAGTTTCATGATTTTAATTAATTATACATGCTTTTTGATTAGTAAAATTTAATTTGACCATTAAAAAGATATGTAATTCAGGTACTGTATTCAGCTCCGAGACGTGACCGTGACGTCTAACGTGTCAAATATTACGTCTGACGCCTGAATCTTCATTTGTTTCTCTACTTTTTCTCTTGTAATCTTTAGTACTTGATTTCAGTTGACAATGTATATTCATGATACTTTGTATATTATGTACAATCATTCTTTAAATGTCAACTCTGTATTTTTGCATTCCATTAATTTAAAAAAACAAACGCCTGAATACTATGGGATTTTTGCCAAACGGCTGGCGAGCGTATGCACCTTAATTCTCCTGTCAGTTTGCTTAGAGAGTAGAAAAACTGCAGTTATCACACCCCATACATGCACTCACACACACACACACACACACACACACATATCACACGCGCACACATACACAATCACAAGCACACACACAATCAAACGCACACACACAATCACACACGCACAATCACACACGCACACACGTGCAGACTCACACACACGAATCTCACGATCACAAACTCTCCAGTCTGAACTTATGGAGCTTTTCCACTGCATAATGCGGCACGGTTCAGTACAGCTCACTTCTGGTGGGTTTTCCACTGGGAACAGTACCTGGTACTTTTTTAGCACCACCTCGGCCGAGGTTTCAAGCTAGCCGTACCGTTAGCAAAACATGACGTTTAAACTCTGCTGATCACTGATTGGCCGGAGAAAACTGTCACAGATTTAAATCAGCACAGCCAGCGAAGGATCAAACGCAACTTTTGAATGAGCGCACCTTTTTTAAACAACCAAAAAAATGGCTGTTTCGTTGTCTGTTGAGGAAGTACAGATGTTCCTCTCGTTGATAGCCGAGGAGCGGATCCAGCGAGAGCGTGATGGAGAGACGCAGAATTTAAACGTTTTTCAGGAGTCACGGCAGTAGAGGCGGTGCAACTATAACGACACGTGAATAATCCCGTCCACTCTAAAGCGGTACTAAACTGCAGTGCAAACACAAAACGAGCCGAACTGAGCCGTGTCGTGTCGTTCTGAACCGTGCCGAGCCGAGTCGTACCACGCAGTGGAAAAGAGCCATTAGTCAGAGGGTGCAAGGATAACCTATTCTTTAAGTGACTGTCTACTGCTAATCTAGTTCATGAGAATAAAACTCCCACACAATGATGTACAAGTACAGGGGTAGACAATAAGGGAAATTAATAAATATACTTCCTTAATTTCCCTCTGTAAAGAAACCTCATTGCTGGCTACTCTCTGCTGTCTCAGACTACGTCATCTTAGCCCTTTATCGGCCTCCGTAGCTTCTCTAAAGGGAGCGGTGAGCGGGGGACTGAGCCGTTGCTTGCCATTCAAAAACTCAACCGCTACATGCTGCTAAAATCTATACACTGCACCTTTAAGTCGGCCGCCTACTGCTTGCTCAGAACAGAAAGTGTAGTTCTGGTCACTTCAGTACAACTTGCTAATCAGTGATAGACAGAAATCAAAAGGTCTCTGATGACGTGCTACTGCTCCATTCATCCATGAGCCTTTAGTCTGTTCTGTCCTGGACACAGATTTGAGGAAACATCAGCCTCCACATGATCTACTAGTCATTATGATTTCAGAAGAGCGAAGAATAAATAACAGTTTATTTGTCAGCTAAGAATGTATCATGTTAATTACATAATTAAAGAATAAGAATCCAATTCAGAGTCAGAGATAATAAATACATAACATCAATTGCTCAAAGATGAATCTAAGAGAGAGAGGTGCAAACCTGACAGAGGAAAAAGTAGCATTTATGAGTGCGGTTTACTCTGATATAAATACTCTTCAACTTTGTTGTTCATTGGTCTATAATGCTGCCTTCACGTGCTATCGGAAATGTCCTATTTCCCACGTATGAAGTCATGATTACGAGCTTGTTGTGTTCAAGTGCTTTAATGTAGGAAAGAATAAAATGTAGCATCCCATTGGTTGACAATCATATAAACATTCACCGTGCTATACATGCAGTTTTCTGACAATTTCAGTCAAATACATGCTTATTTCACTGCTAATAAAACATAAAATATGCTTTGAATGATCGCTCATATCTAGCCTATAAATACAGTACTTAAGCGACCAGACAAAGGGATGTAGTTGTTGTGAGAACAGACAGCAGCAATGGTTGTCCCCTCCACCATGTTTAAAGATTATGACCCGCCCAACTCAGAAACTCTGGTATCAAAATTATTTCAGAATTTCCCAGTAAATATGACTTGAAAGGCCGTTAACATCCAATTTCCCGATTACTCTGATAGCATGTGAAGGCACAATAAGTGTATATACCAGGGGTGCCCACACTTTTTTGAGCGGGGATCTCCTTTAAAAAAATAAATAGGCCTAAATAAAAAAAGCTGGTTGGGATGTATCTTTATATTGCATTAAGTTAAATTGTTATTTAAAAAATAATAAAATAATGTTCAATAATGCCTGCATTTCCCTAAAGCAATGGTCCTCAACCTTCTTTTACTCCAAGACCCCCTCTTCTCCAAATCAATACTGCAAGCCCAAACTTTTCTATTCACTAAAACCTTTGTATTTCATGTCATTTTTTTAACAAAGCAAATTCAAGAAAGATTTAAGCATCCCATGAACATACTTCACAAAAATGTCTCTAAAGTTGTATATAATATCTACAAAGTATGTAAAAGTATGTATCTCTGAACTCAGCGATCTGAAGGCAGCTCGACACCATCAGTGAATATTTCCTCTGTCAGAACAAGCTGTTTGAGCGTCTGATGCCCGTATGTACATGAACACCACTGATCCTCACAAACTTCTCCAAAACACACGAGCATCCGTTATAAAACTCTGTGTATTCAACTAGGTGAATATCCTGAGCTGTGTTCAAGCAGAAATATGATATTATAGTGATCAGTGCACCGAGAGCACAAATACACACGGTTCGTTTGTGCATCAAATAACAGACACAACACACACCTAATGCACCATCCTGTATGTGACTGTAATCATCTTTACCTTGATGACAATCATCATCCATCAAAACTTTAGGCTACTAGTGTGACCCTGGCTTCTTTTATCCAGCTGAGAGCTGTATTGTGGATCATCTGCTCATCCAGAGGTTTTGAGCCGTTCAGTCTGTATTTCACACAAATGAGAAACGGTCTGCTGCTCTGAAAAACAGAATATCACAGAATACCTAGAGAGGTGGTGCTTATATTTATATATTTACATTATTTAACATATTAGTCATAACATTAGTGAATATATTATATTTTAGTTTTAAGTTATCTCGCGCCTCCGGCTGAGAACCAGTGACCTAAAGCGTGATCTACCAGCATTGCCTTCACGATCGACCTGTTGGGCACCCCTGGTTTATACAAACATACATTAGTCTTGAGCACATTCAGTATAATCATTGTGTTTGATCATTTACATTTTGATTCTTAAACGCTCACCCAAAAATATAAAGTGTCATAATGTACTTCCCTGCATGTCGTTCCTGACCTGTATGACCTTCTTTCTTCTGTGAAACACAATAGATCATATTTTGGACATTGTTGACAACCAAAGTTTTGGTATCAATGCTTTCCATTGTGTGGACAACAACATTTCTCAAAATATCTTCTCTTATGTTGCACAGAATAAAGTCACACTGTTTGGAAATTATTTGAAGATAATTAAAGTGAAGACAGAGTTTTAATTTTTGGGTGAACTATCGCTTTAACATGAAATGTTTTTGTTTGGCAGTATTTTCAGACAGTTTTTGTGTTTAATAATATAATAACACTTACTGTAGTTTCTGTAGTTTACAGTGTGGATCCTCCAGTAGAGCAGAGAGCAGCTTCACTCCTGAGTCTCCTGGATTATTAAAGTTCAGATTCAGTTCTGTCAGGTGTGAGGGGTTTGATCTCAGAGCTGAACTCAGAGCAGCACAGCCTTCCTCTCCAATACTGCAGTTATACAGCCTGCAGAGAGAAAGAGAAAAATTAAGATGAGTTAAGTTCATTCACTGTTTGTCACAGACCCATGAATGAGGTCTCAAATCAACCGGCTCATTGAGGAGAGGAGTGCTGTATCTTTTCTAAGTGATCGGACCTACGATGTTCACACAGCGGACGAAAAAACAGGCAAAAAAATCCCATAGACTTGCAATGACGGAATGTTCATGAATTTGAATCTCAACTGTCACTTTCACACACACACACACACACACACACACACACACACACACACACACACACACACACACACACACACACACACACACACACACACACACAGAGACACACACACACACACACACACACACACACAGACACACACACAGACACACACAGAGCCTTAGGAACCTCTTCTCTCTCTCTAATTCAATTCAACTCAACTCAATTCAAATAAGCTTTAGTGGCATAACTGTGTAATATTTCACAGTGTTGCCAAAGCAATACATATATTATACAAACATTATATAAAATAAATTAAAGAAAAATAAAAAGGGGGCAAAATAAATACACATACACTGTAAAAAAAAACAAATTGCTGTAAAAAAGGCCATATTCTGACAGTAACATCCTGTTTCATTTGCTCACAATAGCACATGGTGGCCAAAGAGTGTAAAACAAGCAGATATATTACAGACAGAGGTGGATAGTCCAGGGGTCAGAAAGTAAAAGTCCTGCCATATGTTTATTCCACCCATGAACTCAGCAGCTGATTTCACCAGAGGAGGAACCAAGTCATGCCTTTCAAGACACAAACAAGTCTCAAGACAAATCACAAGAACTCAAAGAGTTAAAGTTAATGAGATAATTAAGTGACTAATTAAGGCGAGACACGGCAGGCAAAAACATCGTTTTTTTTTTATTGGTCAATTTTGAGATTTTTGGATATTTGTCTTCAATAACATGTCTTCTTTCAGACTTGTGGTGAAAAAAAGTCCGAAATACACATTTAGGTCTTTATTTTACTGCACTTTGTCTGTTTGCGTCTGTAGATTTCTCATAAATTCAACAAAAGTTGGCGTTCTAAATCAACATGCTGCTCCGCGATCTCTGCCTGTACCCAGTCATCACGTATACTGCTGGAAAGCTCTCTCTCTTCTCTACAATGCTGTCGGATCCAAATATGGTCATTTCCTTTCTATCAGCAACCAATAGTGAAAGTAAAAGAGGGGATTTAACTCTAAATGCGCAATCTCATTGGCTGAAGACAATTTCTGACAACGTGATTCGTTCAGAATCGTCACATGACATGGTATGCGTTGACGCTTCCTTGTTTGGTTAAGCTTTCCGCGGGATCTTTTGAGTGAATTAATGAAAATGACTTCGCGTCAATCATCGAAAAGAGTACAGCAGTTGTCACTTGCAAGGGGGAAAAGGAAAATTAGTGATGGATTACCCAGTGAAATGCTCTCGGGAAGCGCATCTGAACGTAAGCTGTCGATGGGAGGTTTAGAATTTCTAATGTCAGAAATAGCCCAATACGTGTGGCTGTTACCACCTTGTAACATATTATAACATTACTGTAACAATATTTGTTTTGTATGGATGAAATATTTATTTATTTATAAGATTTATAAGAATAGAATAAAGTGCCATCTCATTCATTATGTTGTGGTGGTCAGTTTTACTTTTACAGTACAGATTTCTGTGTGCTGTATCTATAAAAACAAAACAAATGAACAGTTATTGATACAATACACATTTCATTTTAGCGGCATAAATTGAGAGAGGTATTGAGTCACTTCACAGGACCAGGGAGCAGGTCAGGCAGGCTTATGCAGATATTGATGCAGATGTGGCAGAGTTGCTGAGAGAGGATGCAGATGCGGTGATAAATATCAGTGTGTCTTTTGATGGCACTTGGCAGAAAAGAGGGTTCACATCACACTATGGGATCGGGGTGTGCATCGATATTTTTACGGGACTGGTGATCGACTTTGAGGTTCTATCCTCCTATTGCCATGCTTGTGCCCTTAAAGAAGCTGCCAGGCATGAGGGAAAGATTACAGATGAGGAAATTGACAGCTGGAGAGAAACGCATGACTGTGCACAAAATTTTAGGGGCTCAAGCAAGGCTATGGAGCAGGAGGCAGCGAAGAGGATGTGGGCCAGGTCTGAGAGTCGCCACCAGCTGAGATACATTCAGATGCTGTCAGATGGGGACAGTGCTGCATTCAGGGAGGTGGTATCCCTCAACCCATACCCTGGGCATGAGGTAGTAAAATTAGAATGCATCAACCATGCCCATAAGCGTATGGGCACAGCACTACGAAAATTAAGTGCTGAACGCAAATTGGGGGGGAAGGGTCTGGGAAAATTAACGGCCAAAAAATTTAAAACATTACAAAATTATTACAGGGGGGCAATTTTAAATAACCAGGGTTCCATAGAGAAAATGAAAAATGAGATCTGGGCTGATCTCCTCCATAGCATGTCCTGTGACGAAGTCCCCTTGCACACCAGGTGCAACCTGTCCTGGTGTTGGTATAGGAGAGCGGAGGAAAATGGAGAAACTCCAGAGAGCCACAGGCTCCATGCAGGAAACTTTTTGTCTCGGGAGGTGGGCCAGAAGCTGATACCTGTATACCACCGCATGTCAAGTGACAGCCTGCTGCAGCGCATGCAGCATGGTGGCACTCAAAATGCGAATGAGTGCCTCAACTCCGTCATTTGGGCCCGCTGTCCAAAAACAGTGTTTGTAGGTAAGAGTAGAGTTGAGGCAGCTGCAAGTATGGCCATTTCAACTTTTAATGAGGGGGCCTCTGCCATGCTTGCCATTATGGATAAGCTTTGGCTGGAAAGCACTGTCGTTACCGTCACCACCATCAGGGAAACCAACATGCTGAGGATCACAAAAGCCGAATCCATCCGGTCTGAGAGTGTAAAACGTTGCAGAAAGACTCTGAGCACAGCTAAAAAGGCATCAGCAAGAGAGGGGTGAGGGGCCTACATATGGTGCAGGCATGGAGAGCTAGGCTTTCAACCCTCATGGGTGAACTTTGTGTTCCGATGGACATAGATGACTAGAGTTGCAGTTCTGATGATAAGTTTGTGTCTGTATTTGTGGTTCTCTGTGGTTAGTTGAAGGTCTTATTTGGCAATGTTGTTTTATTCAGTTGTCATTGTTCATGGTCTACATTGTTATAAACAATTACTTGGCCAGTTGTTTTGCTTGTTAGCAATGTTTTCATATAAAAATGTGTGGATTTTTACAATATAAATCTTTAAAGCCCGTTTTCTCAAAATGACTTTTCTCTCATACTCCAAGTCCGAAATCTCCACTTCAGTAGCACCTGTATACACCAAACTTTCCAGTCTTGTACCTAGTTATATTATGAAGACAATTACAGAGGGATTTGTAAATATATTATTCCTAGCCTGATTTATATAACATTTTATTCCAAAAAACATGGCGAAAATACATTTTTTAAGGCTATTGACAGTATATTCTGATTTACAGGATAACAAAAGTAGATATCCATAAATCCCTCTGTAATTTTTTTCCCATCTCATATGTGAACACAATGAAAAAAGAATTTTGAACCTGGCTTTATCCAATTCTGAGATTTTGTTTTTTAAAATATATGCAAATTAGCGCATATTTAATTAGATAATGACTAATTTGCATATTTAAACATAAAATTACAGAAACTTTGTAATACATTTTTTTCTCATCTTAATGTAGGTAATCAACTGGGAAAGTTTCATGGTGATATCTGCTAGTTAAAAATTTTACCCTATTCACCTGTAGTGTCTCGCCTTAAATGATGATTGTGCATTATTACATATTTAGATTATTATATTACTACATAATTAAAGAATAAGAATCCAATTCAGAGATAAATACATAACATGAATTGCTGAAAGATGAATCTAAGAGAGAGAGGTGCAAACCTGACAGAGGAAACAGTAGCATTTATGAGTGCGGTTTACTGAAGTGGATTTTCCAAAAGACACAAATAGCTGATTAATATATGTTTGTCTCTGATAAACGATCACACCGGTGTGATTAGATGTTCGGTGCTTCAACTTCACTGTCTTTAGCTCCAGCACTGCGCATTATAACCAATCACACATGATTCTGTTGAGCATCATGGACACTTTAAATAGTTATTTTGAACCAAAGCCGTTACTGATTGTGGAAAGATTCAGTTTTAATCTCTGAGATCAAAGAGTTGATGAGATGGTGACAGAATATGCAGCGAGTTGTGAGTTCAGGGAACGCTTGACGAGGCATTGTGTGACCGATTCATGAGTGGAAGCCACAACGAAGCCTGCCAGCGACGGCTGTTGTCAGAATCGAATCTGATGTTTGCACGTGTGTTTGAGATCACACTGAGCATGGAGACGGCTGAGAAAGACACGCAGTAGTTAAGAGGACATGACTCTCACTCGGCTGTTGTGCATAAAGTGGACGTTCCAGCCAAAGAGGGAAGAAGTGCTATAGATGTCATGGAAAAAATTACAGCGCTCAGGTATGTCATTTCAAAGATGCAAAATGCCATAACTGCAGGAAAACTGGCCACATCAAGAGAGCCTGCAGGGGAAACATGGAAGTTGGAAAAAATAAAGCCTTATGCTGAGAAAAATACTAAGTATGTGGAGGCAGAGGAAGTTGAATTGCCCATGTTTACGCTGTGAAGTTATAAAACAGCAAAAAGTAATTCACAGAGACGTTTAATGTAAATGACAAGGAGATTATGATGGAAATGAATGCCGGCGCAGCCGTGAGTATCATATCTGAGAAACATTTCCAGGCTGCGTTCTCAACAGAGCCACTGGAGGACACTAGAGTCATGTTGAAAACATACACAGGAGAGATTATGCCTGTGTTGGGACAGTTTAATACTTAATAATAATTAAATTATTATTATCTAATCTAATCTAATGATCTAATTTGATCATTTACATTTTGATTCTTACAGGAATCGTTCACCCAAAAATATAAATTGTTATAATGTACTTCCCTGCATGTTGTTCCTAACCTTCTTTCTTCTGTGAAACACAATAGATCATATTTTGAATATTGTTGCTACACTGTAAAAAATTACATTTTGAAAACTTGTGGAAACTGACAAATAAATATTGTCTCAACAGATTGCTTCCCAATAATTGTCCCAAAACAAAAAAATGCACTGTAGTAATTTTAGCTGAAGGTCTGAAGTTAAAATTAAAAATATACATTCACCGAACATATTAAATTGTGCTCAGCCAATCTATCAAGCAGAAGTGAAAAATCTGTGTTGTCTGAACAAGCTTTGCAGCAGAAAACACGTGCACACATGCGCCTGAGAGAAACCGTTACTGTAGTGAATTCAACTTCCTGTGCGCGGGAGAGCGAGAGAGCGGAGCCCATGCTGAAGGACGACAGAACATCATTTACAGACGGATTTTCTATCATTGAAGTTATGCTACGTATACTGAGTTTTGTATTTATTAAGTCATGTTTCATGTACTACATTGTATTTTTCAGAGTAACAGTGAATTCACTCCTTTACTGTGTCATGCTGGCGTTTATAACCTAGTTTAGCTCGTACTGGTCTCTCGGTAGGAGTGTGTGATATATATCGTCTGTGATAATACTGTAATTGTTGTTTTAATGATGTGGGATTTGACATTAATAAACATTTGCAGTGTGTTTTTTACTGCATTATTCAGTCTTTAAAATGCATTTAGAGTGATCACACATGATATGGGGCAGAAAATATCATTTATGTCATTTCATAATCATCATCACACGAAGAGTGCCGTTTTCCCTCCAAAAAGCAGCATGATTACAAATATGATATTGATTTTATACAACAGTTCAATAAACAAGAAGTTAATATTAAATGGACTTTTTTGCCTGTTTTTGCTCTATTTCTCCAACAAAAATCATTCCAAACACAGCCACAGCACTGTTTTGTGTCTCTGAGCAACATGCTGTGTTTTGTTCCTGAATGAATCAATCAACCGTTTAAATGATTCGGTTCAATCGCAACGACTCACTTATTAACAATGACTTGCTGCCACCTACTGGCCGTTTTAATTTCACATTTAAATTATCTTTTCTTTTTAAAATACTTGTAAATATCAGTATTCAACGTTTTATGTTTAAAACACTTTTAGACAAAAATGGTTTTACAAAGATAAAAATACCCATAAAAGGTAAAAATTTATTTAAACTTATTGGAAAAGATTAATTTCTATCACTGCTGTGAACTGACCTCACAGAATATGAAGAATATCAAAAACATTTATGAGTCAGCTGTCCACGGTAGTCCTTAATATACCAGCACAATAACACACTCAGCAAAATATTGTCTCATTATCGATAAAATCCCAGAAAATATTTAGATATAATTTTGTCAATATCACACACCCCTATGTCTCAGTTACCTAAAGTTACTATTTATTGAACTAAATTATTTTGATCTCACTTTATGATGAATATATGAAATGTATGAGACACAAGGAATATGTTTCTGCTATAACTATGTTTTTGTTCCCATTAGTGTAACTCATCATTGCTAGGTCTGAGGAGAAAGGAACCACTATGAATTTCACTGAGTATTTAACAGTAGTTCTTATTGGATATATGTTTATTTCATATTAGTGTCAAATACTATTAGCTCTTAGATGTCATTTGTGAGGAGTTGCTTTATTGTAATGTAGGCTGCTAATTCTAATGTAGACTTAGTATTGACATTATGTATTTTTTTACAGAGTACAGAGCCATTGGAGAACCACACAACTGTAAAGAAAATGGGAATTATTGAAATAGTAAGCAGCAGCAGTTGCACTTCAAGGGCCCTGTCAAGTGTGCTGAATGTCTCCGTTGTCCTGGAAGAGGAGCTGGTGCTTCACAACTTAGGAGACTTTGTAAATGCATTTATTGTATTATTTTGGATTATTGTATGCACTCATCCTGGAGTACAACAAGGATTTAAAGGGATAGTTTACTCCAAAATTTAAATTCTGTCATTAATTACTTACCCTCATGTCGTTCAAAACCCATAAGACCTTCGTTCATCTTCAGAAAACAAATTAAGATATTTTTGATGAAATCCGATGATTAATTTTTTTTGATAAAACGACGGTGTTATTGATGTGGAAGGACAGGATGGTAATTAATGACAGAATGTTAACCTCAAAGTACCTCTTATGAGTTTTTTGGCAAACATTTGACGTGTAAGATGCAGTTTCATGAGCTCAAAGTACCTCTTGTGAGAATGGTAGAGTTCATGTGAAATTACTGAAGGAACCTCAGATACATTATTACTATTATTTATTAAATTATTATTATTTTATGGTGTTTACAACATTTTTGCACGTTTGTGAATATATTATTGTATAAGGTGCCATTCATAAGCTTTGTGTATCTTATGAGAATTAAAATGCATGATTTTCTAAGGTATACTGTGTAGAAAATGTCAATGTATTTATCATTTTAAAGTATTTTCACAATATTGTTGTATATTTTCATTAAAAGTATTAAAATGTGGCAGTGTTTAGTGTATCATTTAATAAGTTTTTAATTTTCTTTTGGGACAACAGGGAATAAACAGTTCAGTAAGGTTGCTTTAGCACTATACATTTACCAATAAACATTTTTAAATTAGGTAAAACAAAAAATGTATGCTACTACTATTTATAATATTCATTTTGGCCAATAACTTGGTTTGGTACACTTATTTTTTCCCAGCTGGCTCAACATATTTTCTCATTGAACCAATGTTAACAGACTGTTGCCACAATTGATCAAATTCAGTTAGCAGAAATACAATTGGTTCAATGGAAAAATGTAGATGTAATCAGTCACTAGAAAATTTGTTGGAGAGTTGAGGAGGCCTGACATTTTTACAGTGTAACCAAAGTTTGGGTATTATTGCTTACCATTGTGTGGACAAAAAACATTTATCTAAATATCTTCTCTTATGTTCAGAGAAGACAGTCATGCTGTTTTGAAATTATTTGAAGATAATTAAAGTGACGACAGAGTTTAAATTTTTGGGTGAACTATCGCTTTAACATGAAATGTTTTTGTTTGGCAGTATTTTCACACAGTTTTTGTGTTTAATAATATAATAACACTTACTGTAGTTTCTGTAGTTTACAGTGTGGATCCTCCAGTAGAGCAGAGAGCAGCTTCACTCCTGAGTCTCCTGGTTTATTATAGTTCAGATCCAGTTCTGTCAGGTGTGAGGGGTTTGATCTCAGAGCTGAACTCAGAGCAGCACAGCCTTCCTCTCCAATACTGCAGCTCCTCAGCCTGCAGAGAGAAAGAGAAAAACTAAAGATGAGTTAAGTTCATTCACTGTTTGTCACAGACCCATGAATGAGGTGTCAAATCAACCGGATCATTGAGGAGAGGAGTGCTGTATCTTTTCTAAATGATCGGACCTACGATGTTCACACAGCAGATGAAAAAACAGACAAAAAAATCCCATAGACTTACAATGGAGGAATGTTCATGAATTTGAATCTCAACTGTCACTTTCTCACACACACACACACACACACACACACACACACACAGCTGATTCAATTTCCAAAACGTCATTTTAGAGCTAATAACAGAGGCTTGAGCCATTGATATGCAGGCTAACACAGTTATTAATGCAGTCTAGAGAGAGAGAGAGAGAGAGAGAGAGAGAGAGAGAGAGAGAGAGAGAGAGAGAGAGAGAGAGAGAGAGAGAGAGAGAGTGCGTGAATACCAGCGTCTGTGTGTCTCTCAACAGTGTTCAGCAGCAGTGGCTACTAATAACGAATCTTTAAGTTGAACTGCTTCAAGAACCTCGCTACTGAGAAATGTCATGTAGCTTTTCAGCTGCAAAACTATTTTATTGATCAGTTTGTGGGGCAGACGCAGCTCTGACACCAAGTCTCTCTCCGCGTTTCCACGTGTGTGCACGAGTGCATGTCTGTACTGTGTGTGCGTCTGTGAGAGAAATAAAGGTCCAAAACCCATTTACTTATATATGAGAATCGAGAAATCTCATGATATAATTAACAAGTTGGGGCTGGGGGGGCTTTCAACTGAGGGGGGCCTTTAATCAGTCCGTGCCCAGGGCACCACTGTGTCATAATTGGACCCTGTATACAGGTGATAATGTTAAAATAAGAGATTATAGTATAACTATGACATATAAGTCTCGTAAGGATCACTAATCGGCTCAATGATGAAATCCAGCGGAGTGGTATAATGGGTGAAGGACTACTACTACACATAATGTACTTCCCTGTATGACCTTCTTTCTTCTGTCAAACACAATAGATGATATTTTGGACATTGTTGGCAAACAAAGTTTTGGTACCATTGTTTTCCATTGTGAGGACAAAAAATATTTCTCAAAATATCTTATTTTATGTTCAACTGTCACTTTCTTTCTCTCACACACAGGGCAATAGGAACCCCTTCTCTCTCTCTCTCTCTCTCTCTCTCTCTCTCTCTAATTCAATTCAATTCAATTCAATTCAAATAAGCTTTAGTGGCGTGAGTAGATGCTGAAAATTTAGATTTGATCACAGAAATAAATTGCATTTTAAAATATATTCAAATAGAAAGCGGTTATTTTAAACAGTAAAAATATTTCACAATATTACTGCTTTTACTGTATTTCGGATCAAATAAATGCAGGCTAGGTGAGCAGAAGAGACTTCTTTAAAAAAACATTAAAAATCTTACTGTTCAAACACTTTTGACTGGTAGTGTAGATAGGCTATATATCATTGCTTCTAGTTGTTTTGGATAAGAATAAAACGTCAGGTCCGACAATATCGTGTCTTTTTTAATTTAAATCTAGATTTATTCACATTGGCCCATAGAAACCTCTATGAACACACTTGACTTGACCGCAGAGGATGAATTTAAGTTATATTGAAAAGTGTTTATGTATTGTACACTCGTAGCACGCGCACACATTAGGATAGGTTAGATGCCTGTCTCCGGTGCGAGTCCCTATCAAGCACTTTACCGATTCACCTCCTCTCCTCTCCTCCTCTGCCTGGCTCTTTGGCCGCATCTCTCACCGCAGAGCAAGCCTGTTCTTGATAAAGCTGCTGGGAAAACGTGGGAAAAGCCGACGAGGAAGAAGTTGGGGTGAAGCGATCTTTATATAGGTGGAGCAAAATACTTAATCTCTCCGTCTATAGAGCATTGGGTGGTTTACGCTGTCAGTACAGGAGACAAACCAATGGGCCACTGGCTGCTCGTTGTCCCTGTGTGATGGTCCTTGGCAAAAACAAAAACAATTCTGTCGGCCCCTTCAGTGCGTCGGCCCACCGGAAAAATGCCTGGTATGCCCGATTACCAATCCAGCCCTGAGTCTGTCTTATGATTTAGTTCTAGACTTGGGAAGAGATTAATAAAGAGGAATATATCTGTTCAGTAACAGAGGGATGGGTGATTAGTAAAGGTATGAATTGAACCAATCATGAAGTTCACATGTAACCTTGGTATTTTAATGCATTTCTTAACATAAGCATGTGTGTAATTTTTGTTCAGTGTCTGTGATATATTTATGTTTACAAGTTTTGTATTTGAATCAATAGGGACTCCGTAGCTCAGTAGTGCTGAGGAATGCTGGGATTGATCTGGTGCAGTTTTGCAGACGCAGAAAAGTAAAGCTGTTGCTTAATACAGATCCTCCGTCTCAAGCGTATTCTTTCAGTTAAGATGCACAACAGAAACATTGGCGATGAGGATAAAGTTATGCTCTGATAATGGCACTCATTGGAAGTATAGGTGAATTTGCTCTGAAAGCAGAATCTTGTTCAGCTTACATTGAACGGCTGGAACAGTTCTTTGTGGGGAACGACGTAAGTCAGGAGACGCAGGTCACAACACTCTTGAGCGTAATGGGAACAGCTACCTGTGGTTTACTGAGGAACTTGGTACAACCAGACAAGCCAAAGGATAAGTCTTACAAAGACATCATGGACACTTTAAAGAGTTATTTTGAACCAAAGCCGTTACTGATTGTGGAAAGATTCAGTTTTAATCTCTGCGATCAAAGAGTTGATGAGACGGTGACAGAATATGCAGCGAGTTGTGAGTTCAGGGAACGCTTGACGAGGCATTGTGTGACCGATTCATGAGTGGAAGCCACAACGAAGCCTGCCAGCGACGGCTGTTGTCAGAATCGAATCTGATGTTTGCACGAGTGTTTGAGATCACACTGAGCATGGAGACGGCTGAGAAAGACACGCAGTAGTTAAGAGGACATGACTCTCACTCGGCTGTTGTGCATAAAGTGGACGTTCCAGCCAAAGAGGGAAGAAGTGCTATAGATGTCATCGAAAAAATTACAGTGCTCAGGTATGACATTTCAAAGATGCAAAATGCCATAACTGCAGGAAAACTGGCCACATCAAGAGAGCCTGCAGAGGAAACATGGAAGTTGGAAAAATAAAGCCTTATGCTGAGAAAAATACTAAGTATGTGGAGGCAGAGGAAGTTGAATTGCCCATGTTTACGCTGTGAAGTTATAAAACAGCAAAAAGTCATTCACAGAGACGTTTAATGTAAATGGCAAGGAAATTATGATGGAAATGAATGCCGGCGCAGCCGTGAGTATCATATCTGAGAAACATTTCCAGGCTGCGTTCTCAACAGAGCCACTGGAGGACACTAGAGTCATGTTGAAAACATACACAGGAGAGATTATGCCTGTGTTGGGACAGTTTAATACTCTTCAACTGATTCAATTACACAAGACTTGGTGCCACGGAGTACATGTAAATCTGTTATTCATGGATTGGAGAAAGACTTGAGAAAGTAATTTTTGTAATTATTGATCTGTACATTTAATTTTGGCTTACACTTACATACTTTGTTGTTTAATGGTTTATAAGTGTATATACAAACATTCATTAGTCTTGAGCACATTCAGTATAATCGCTGTATTTGATCATTTACATTTTGATTCTTACAGGAATCGTTCACCCAAAAATATAAATTGTTATAATGTACTTCCCTGCATGTCGTTCCTAACCTGTATGACCTTCTTTCTTCTGTGAAACACAATAGATGATATTTTGAATATTGTTGCTACACTGTACAAAAAATATACATTTTGAAAAATTGTGGAAACTGACAAATGAATATTGGCTCAACAAACTGCTTCCCAATAATTGTCCCAAAAGAAAAAAATGCACTGTAGTAATTTTAGCTGAAGGTGTGAAGTTAAAATTAAAAATATACATTCACCGAACATATTAAATTGTGCTCAGCCAATCTATCAAGCAGAAGTGAAAAATCTGTGTTGTCTGAACAAGCTTTGCAGCAGAAAACACGTGCACACATGCGCCTGAGAGAAACCGTTACTGTAGTGAATTCAACTTCCTGTGCGCGGGAGAGCGAGAGAGCGGAGCCGATGCTGAAGGACGACAGAACATCATTTACAGACGGATTTTCTATTATTGAAGTTATGGTACGTATACTGAGTTTTGTATTTATTAAGTCATGTTTCATGTACTACATTGTATTTTTCAGAGTAACAGTGAATTCACTCCTTTACTGTGTCATGCTGGCGTTTATAACCTAGTTTAGCTCGTACTGATCTCTCGGTAGGAGTGTGTGATATATATCGTCTGTGATAATATTGTAATTGTTGTTTTAATGATGTGGGATTTGACATTAATAAACATTTACAGTGTGTTTTTTACTGCATTATTCAGTCTTTAAAATGCATTTAGAGTGATCACATATGATATGGGGCAGAAAATGTCATTTATGTCATTTCATAATCATCATCACACGAAGAGTGCCGTTTTCCCTCCAAAAAGCAGCATGATTACAAAGATGATATTGATTTTATACAACAGTTCAATAAACAAGACGTTAATATTAAATGGACTTTTTTGCCTGTTTTTGCTCTATTTCTCCAACAAAAATCATTCCAAACACAGCCACAGCACTGTTTTGTGTCTCTGAGCAACATGCTGTGTTTTGTTCCTGAATGAATCAATCAACCGTTTAAATGATTCGGTTCAATCGCAACGACTCACTTATTAACAATGACTTGCTGCCACCTACTGGCCGTTTTAATTTCACATTTAAATTATCTTTTCTTTTTAAAATACTTGTAAATATCAGTATTCAACGTTTTATGTTTAAAACACTTTTAGACAAAAATGGTTTTACAAAGATAAAAATACCCATAAAAGGTAAAAATATATTTAAACTTATTGGAAAATATTAATTTCTATCACTGCTGTGAACTGACCTCACAGAATATGAAGAATATCAAAAACATTTATGAGTCAGCTGTCCACGGTAGTCCTTAATATACCAGCACAATAACACACTCAGCAAAATATTGTCTCATTATCGATAAAATCACAGAAAATATTTAGATATAATTTTGTCAATATCACACACCCCTATGTCTCAGTTACCTAAAGTTACTATTTATTGAACTAAATTATTTTGATCTCACTTTATGATGAATATATGAAATGTATGAGACACAAGGAATATGTTTCTGCTATAACTATGTTTTTGTTCCCATTAGTGTAACCCATCATTGCTAGGTCTGAGGAGAAAGGAACCACTATGAATTTCACTGAGTATTTAACAGTAGTTCTTATTGGATACATGTTTATTTCATATTAGTGTCAAATACTATTAGCTCTTAGATGTCATTTGTGAGGAGTTGCTTTATTGTAATGTAGGCTGCTAATTCTAATGTAGACTTAGTATTGACATTATGTATTTTTTTACAGAGTACAGAGCCATTGGAGAACCACACAACTGTAAAGAAAATGGGAATTATTGAAATAGTAAGCAGCAGCAGTTGCACTTCAAGGGCCCTGTCAAGTGTGCTGAATGTCTCCGTTGTCCTGGAAGAGGAGCTGGTGCTTCACAACTTAGGAGACTTTGTAAATGCATTTATTGTATTATTTTGGATTATTGTATGCACTCATCAAAATTTGGTAACTCACAGAATTACCAAATTTTGCCATAAGTCAAATATATTAAGGTTCTGCAATATATAAATATATTGTGGAAACTTAAATTCCTGTAGAGCTGCTTTGCAATGATTTGTATCGTAAAAAGCGCTATACAAATAAACTTGAATTGAATTGAATTGAATCCTGGAGTACAACAAGGATTTAAAGGGATAGTTTACCCCAAAATTAAAATTCTGTCATTAATTACTTACCCTCATGTTGTTCAATACCCATAAGACCTTCGTTCATCTTCAGAAAACAAATTAAGATATTTTTGATGAAATCCGATGATGACTTTTTTTTTGATAAAACAACGGTCTTATTGATGTGGAACGACAGGAGGCATGTATTAATGACAGAATTTTAACCTCAAAGTACCTCTTATGAGTTTTTTGGCAAACATTTGACGTGTAAGATGCAGTTTCATGAGCTCAAAGTACGTCTTGTGAGAATGGTAGAGTTCATGTGAAATTACTCTAAACACTGGTTGAAGGAACCTCAGATAAATTATTACTATTATTTATTAAATTATTATTATTTTATGGTGTTTTCAACATTTTTGCACGTTTGTGAATATATTGTATAAGGTGCAATTCATAAGCTTTGTGTATCTTATGAGAATTAAAATGCATGATTTTCTAAGGTATACTGTGTAGAAAAGTTCAATGTATTTATCATTTTAAAGTATTTTCACAATATTGTTGTATATTTTGATTAAAAGTATTAAAATGTGGCAGTGTTTAGTAAGTTTTTCCTTTTCTTTTGGGACAACAGGGAATAAACAATTCAGTAAGGTTGCTTTAGCACTAAACATTTACCAATAAACATTTTTAAATTAGGTAAAACAAAAAATGTATGCTACTACTATTTATAATATTCATTTGGGCCAATAACTTGGTTTGGTTTGACTTATTTTTTCCCAGCTGGCTCAACATATTTTCTCATTGAACCAATGTTAAAAGACTGTTGCCACAATTGATCAAATTCAGTTAGCAGAAATCCAGTTGGTTCAATGGAAAAATGTAGATGTAATCAGTCACTAGAAAATTTGTTGGAGAGTTGAGGAGGTCTGACATTTTTTACAGTGTAACCAAAGTTTGGGTATTATTGCTTACCATTGTGTGGATAAAAAACATTTATCTAAATATCTTCTCTTATGTTCAGAGAAGACAGTCATGCTGTTTTGAAATTATTTGAAGATAATTAAAGTGACGACAGAGTTTTATTTTTGGGTGAACTATCGCTTTAACATGAAATGTTTTTGTTTGGCAGTATTTTCAGACAGTTTTTGTGTTTAATAATATAATAACACTTACTGTAGTTTCTGTAGTTTACAGTGTGGATCCTCCAGTAGAGCAGAGAGCAGCTTCACTCCTGAGTCTCCTGGATTATTATAGTTCAGATCCAGTTCAGTCAGGTGTGAGGGGTTTGATCTCAGAGCTGAACTCAGAGCAGCACAGCCTTCCTCTCCAATACTGCAGTAACTCAGCCTGCAGAGAGAAAGAGAAAAACTAAAGATGAGTTAAGTTCATTCACTGTTTGTCACAGACCCATGAATGAGGTGTCAAATCGAACGGCTCATTGAGGAGAGGAGTGCTGTATCTTTTCTAAGTGATCGGACCTACGATGTTCACACAGCGGACGAAAAAAGCAGGCAAAAAAATCCCATAGACTTACAATGACGGAATGTTCATGAATTTGAATCTCAACTGACACTTTCACACACACACACACACACACACACACACACTCTCTCACGCACACACACTCTCTCACGCACACACACTCTCTCACGCACACACACACATCAACAGACACATACATTAGCTGAACCCTGTTTGTTTTACGTGTTATTTATAACAAACCATATTACAGATGCGTTGTCAGATTTAAGTTGAACCGCGGTCCTAGCGCGTGCCGTCCACAAACCGTTCCACCCCTACCTCATATCATCATATTATTATTATTATTATTATTATTAGAATAGCCTATATCTCAATGAGTCTACTTAAAGAAAGAGAAAGAAAAGAAACTAAATAAATCATTTCTAAATTTTCTACCTCATATCATAAACACATAGAAATGTATTAGTATTCATGGCAACCCGTCAAAATAAAAGTTTGGTTTCACTTGAAGACATTGCGGCAGAAATATATTACTATTGTTCAGTAATAGGCTACTACTACTAAAATTATTAAAACCTTATTTTTAAGGAAGAATCATACAATATTTCTTCAATGTTTTAATTGTAATATTAAATCCCCTTTATTTTCCAAAAAAACAAGATTTCATTTTCATTTTCATTAATTAAAAGATAAATTAAATGAATGTTTTATGCCTTAATAAATGTAAATACACAACACAGAGTTTCTGAGGAACAAAATATAAATGTTAGAATAAATGAAACTTGTTTTTATACTTTCAAATAATTAGACAATAAAACTGAATTTGGTAACAATAAAACAATTAATTGGGCCCTAAACATGTATTTTTTGCTAAATAAATTGATGTTAAATTGTTTAAGTTTCATGATTTTAATTAATTAGACATACTTTGATTAGTAAAATTTAATTTGATCATTAAAAAGATATGCAATTCAGGTACTGTTATCATGATCATTACCATCTTAAAGCCTTCGTTGGGGCAAAATAGGAGAAAGACAAATGATTATCAATGTACTTATTCACACGTATGTTATCCAGGCGTTAATCCACAAGTACTTTCTAGATACAAAGTAAAAAAATCCTTTCTTTGCTACGTCACCACCGCGCAGTTTGAGCGCAGCTCCGAGACGTGACCGTGACGTCTAACGTGTCAAATATTATATAATTTGTATATTATGTATAATCATTCTTTAAATGTCAACTCTGTATTTTTGCATTCCATTAATTTAAAAAAACAAACGCCTGAATACTATGGGATTTTTGCCAAACGGCTGGCGAGCGTATGCACCTTAATTCTCCTGTCAGTTTGCTTAGAGAGTAGAGAGTTATCACACCCCATACATGCACTCACACACACACACACACACACACACAATCACGCACACACAATCACACACACACAATCACACACGCACACACAATTACACACACACACAATCACACACGCACACACAATTACACGCACACACAATCACACACGCACACACAATCACACGCGCACACACAATCACACACACACACACAATCACACACACACACAATCATACACGCACACACAATTACACGCACACACACAATCACACACGCACACACAATTACACACACACAATCACACACACACACACACACACACACACACACACACACACACACACACACGCACACACACACACAATTACACGCACACACCAGAGTTTCCGCTAGAAAAAAATGGTGCCGGTCAAAGTGACCGGCAGAGGTTTCGTTTTCCGGACATTTTGGTGATGTGCCGTTCAATTATCGCCTCTTAATTAGTCAAGTTGAGGAAAACTGGAGGCAGGCTATGTAACTTAAAAAATGACATAATCAGGCCGTGTAGAATGCAACGTTTATTAGCCTAACTTTCAAATAGACGGAAAAAAACATGAACGTCCGATTGGCGTCAATCAACGCCAATTGTTTTTACTATGGTTTCACATTCATAGTTTAACAAACCAATCCCCCTTCCCCACATAAAATATCTGAATAGTAGCCTATTGTTTTTACTCAAGCGAACTTAATTATACACTCTCAATATGTCTCATTTAACTGGTAACATTTAAATTGGCCACCGTGAAATGACTCCTTGTCAAATTAACTGGAACAAACAAATGACTAGGCCTATAACACTGTCATTTTAGGCTACTTTTTACGCTGTTTTGCAGTGCTGAATTGTGCAGCTGCCGACTTAAAATCAAAACTTCCCAGAGTCTCTCCACAACTTGCAATGCGCATAAGGCGCGTAACCTTGTTCTCCGCAAGGCGACTTCGCTGCTTCGTCTTGATCCGATTCTGCAGCGAGAACCCCCTCTCTGCAGGAACACTCAGGGATTACACAGGCTATCTTGGCGAGCTTGGTCCACTCTGGATACATTTCGTTGAAATCACATATGAGGACTTCGCAGGCTGTGGAGAAATGCAATCCTCCATAGCCACGGAGCTCTGTCATGACAGCGAGGGCATCACGTCGCAGGCTTATGGCATCGATAAGAGGAGCGGTGTCCGAAGACTCAATGCTTGTAAAATGGCAAATAATCCTTCTGATCGCTGGTTCTGCATATTATTGAAGAGCATAAGATAATATAATATAGGTGAGACCGATATTAGAATTATAGGCCTACAAAAGAATGCTGCGCTTATTATAAATAGACGTCTCAGGGGCCATTCACATATCGCGCCTAAAAACGCGTGGAAAACGCAAGGCGCGCAGCTTTCTCTTTTTTTCCAAAGCGCTCGGGCGGTTGCGCTCCGGAGCAGTACCGGCGCAATGGGCGGGCAATGGGGGGCCTGGCCCTCCCTGTGAGTCACTAGTGCCCGCCCTGGAGGAGTCTGCTGAGTGAAGAAAACTTTGTACTATTCAAACATCAGTTATTATTTATTTACCCATGCATTGAGAAAAAGCGGAGATCTGTTTCCTCCAGGCTGTGCGCGGCGCTCAATCTGAAAGGAGGCGGGGTGGAGTTACGAGTAGAGCCCTGCATTTCGGCCCTGGCCGATGGGCCCGTCTTTTGTACGCCTCTAGGGCCGGGCTTCGGGTCAATTTCCACGTCATAGTTAAGACGCGGGCCAGGCATCGGGCCTGTTTTGGGTTTCTCCTTATTTTATATTGTAGACATCTATCCATTGGCGATGAAAAAAACTGCCGCGCTGGTGGAAACAACAGGAGACCGTGCCGCGACTGAGAGCAGCAGCAGTTCTGCATTCAAATGCACGCTATAGACTAAAGCTTGCTGCAAAACCCCAGCAAACATAACCATGAATGTGTCTGCGGGAAATAGTAAGGAAATATTTGAATTATTTACTACTAAACTAATGTTTTCTGAGTCTGTGTCGCAAGGATGAAGCTGCTGATCCTGACTCACCGTCTCCTCATTAGACGCGCCTTTAGAGAGAAATGCATCTTTATTGATTATGATTAAGATTATAATAAAAGAGTTTTTGTTTTAATTTTTTTTTATTTCGTTAAGTGATAATTTAAAGCTTTCTATAGATATATTTATCATGTCTGTGAGGCATGTATTTGCTCAGCTTCGGTTCATTTTTGGGAAGCGCTCCTGTTAAAGACGGCAGAAAGCGCATCATGTTTGTTTTCTTTGTTTTATAAAAGCCTTTTGTTGGTATTGTGAGTGCCCACAAATACAAGTAGACCCTTTACAGGTCCGAATGGTGTATTACTCTTACCTTTATCAATAAATAAATAAATGAGGGCGTAGGTTATTTTAATTTGTTTCCACTGAAATAAATCCATGTGTTTGCTGGTGCCTCCATGTCCTGCAGAGCGCGCTTTAGCTTCCTCTCCGCACACACTTAGATATAGCGCACATTATTATTATAGCAGGTTTAATGTTTAAACATTGTTATATAGGCTACTTGAACTGTTTTAGTATATCTATAGATTTTATTTTAGGCAGGTCCTGATGATATGAGAAGGCTAAATTGATCAAACATAGGCTATGATCAGCTCATGCCGCTGGCCGCTTGGTCGTTACTTAAAAAAAACAAAGACGTATAGGCTATTTAACGAACAAAAATGCTCCAAACGTTTTTCTAAATTAACTTAATAAAAAAACAAAACGAAATATGTTAATTTTGCCATTACACACAAAACTGAACAATTGTAATTGCCGAAACAGTAGTATAAACTGTTTTAGGAGAAGGGGAAAAAAAAAAGACGCGCTTGGGTTGGACTCGGGCCAGTAATTCTGATAAGCTGTCGGACGTGGGCCGGGCTAGGGCCTGAATTTGAGGCCAGTGCAGGGCTCTAGTCATGAGCTTTCGCTGAGATCTTGAGGATCCAACGGCGTTAAGAAGTTTTACTGACAAGCTCTTTTTAATGATTGGCATTGGTTAAACATTTTAATTCTCGGGCCATGCCCCCCCCCCCCCCAACGAGTTACTGTGCTCCCACTTTCCATCCTCTCCCCTCCTTGCTGAAAGTGATCGATTTCAAAAGCGAAAGTGAAACCAATAAAACAGCATAAGAAAGCGATTGCATGCTTTAGCGAGCGTCAGCGGCTCAACCCCCCCCCCCCACACACACACGTGATTTGTGCCCCCCCTGGAAATTCAAATGCCCCCCTGATGGAGGTGCCCTGGCGCCGGCTCTGCTCCGGAGGCGTCTGTCGTTGCTAAACAACCATCAGCTGCGCTCTCCGTTACAACAAGGACATTTCAGCAATGGATTTCCAACACCGAAAAACACTTGCTGTAACTCTGTTACAAGATTTATTTACTAAGAAAATAAAAAAACGCCGCAGTGTTTGGGTGCACCCCATACTTCAAAAACGCTGCTGAGGTTTCAAAGTAACGGAAAAGGTGAGGAAGCTGATTGGTTGGTTCTTGTCACATGACCTGCGGTGCGCTTGCGGCATTCTGAAAAGTTGAGATGTTTTTATCTCGATGCGGCGCGGACGCGCCTGGAAAAAACGAGCGCGTCACTTTCATTATGAGCGTCTCCATTTGAAATAACGAACTTGAGCGCGCAAAAGACGCGATATGTGAGCGGCCCCTTAGGCGTGCGCTTTATTTTAAATGCAGCATGCGATGTTGTTTAATAACTTTCAAACGGTAGAGCCTGTTCCTTTATAACATAGCCAAAGGTCGGTGTATTTTTGCTTTATACATTTTAGGCTTATTCTCAAATTCAAATTGTGTTAGTGGGGCGGGATTATTAGGCCATTTTAATCGGACAATTTGACCGGAGAGATTTAATTTTGTCGGACATTTCATTTTTTTTCCGGCCAATGTCCGGCAATTACCGGACAACGGAAACCCAGGCACACACACAATCACACACGCACACACAATTACACACACACACACACACACAATTACACACACACGTGCAGACTCACACACATGAATCTCACGATCACAACTCTCCAGTCTGAATTTATGGAGCTTTTCCACTGCATAGTGCGGCACGGTTCAGTACAGCTCACTTCTGGTGGGTTTTCCACTGGGAACAGTACCTGGTACTTTTTTTAGCACCACCTCGGCCGAGGTTTCAAGCGAGCTGTACCGTTAGCAAAACATGACGTTTAAACTCTGCTGATCACTGATTGGCCGGAGAAAATTGTCACTGATTTAAATCAGCACAGCCAGCGAAGGATCAAACGCAACTTTTGAATGAGCGCACCTTTTTTAAACAACCAAAAAATGGCTGTTTCGTTGTCTGTTGAGGAAGTACAGATGTTCCTCTCGTTGATAGCCGAGGAGCGGATCCAGCGAGAGCGTGATGGAGCGACGCAGAATTAAAACGTTTTTCAGGAGTCACGGCAGTAGAGGCGGTGCAACTATAACGACACGTGAATAATCCCGTCCACTCTAAAGCGGTACTAAACTGCAGTGCAAACACAAAACGAGCCGAACTGAGCCGTGTCGTGCCGTTCTGAACCGTGCCGAGCCGAGTCGTACCACGCAGTGGAAAAGAGCCATTAGTCAGAGGGTGCAAGGTTAACCTATTCTTTAAGTGACTGTCTACTGCTAATCTAGTTCATGAGAATAAAACTCCCACACAATGATGTACAAGTACAGGGGTAGACAATAAGGGAAATTAAGTAAATATACTTCCTTAATTTCCCTCTGTAAAGAAACCTCATTGCTGGCTACTCTCTGCTGTCTCAGACTACGACATCTTAGCCCTTTATCGGCCTCCGTAGCTTCTCTAAAGGGAGCGGTGAGCGGGAGACTGAGCCGTTGCTTGTAATTCACAAACTCAACCGCTACATGCTGCTAAAATCTACACACTGCACCTTTAAGTCGGCCGCCTACTGCTTGATCAGAACAGAAAGTGTAGTTCTGGTCACTTCAGTACAACTTGCTAATCAGTGATAGACAGAAATCAAAAGGTCTCTGATGACGTGCTACTGCTCCATTCATCCATGAGCCTTTAGTCTGTTCTGTCCTGGACACAGATTTGAGGAAACATCAGCCTCCACATGATCTACTAGTCATTATGATTTCAGAAAATGTATCTGTATGTTTCATTTTGGCTGATACTTATGTACTTTGTTGTTCATTGGTCTATAACGCTGCCTTCACGTGCTATCGGAAATGTCTTATTTCCCACTTATGAAGTCGTGATTACGAGCTTGTTGTGTTCAAGTGCTTTAATGTCAGAAATAATAAATTGTAGCATCCCATTGGTTGATAAACATTCACCGTGCTATACATGCAGTTTTCTGACAATCCTGGAATTTCAGTCAAATACATGTTTATTTCACTGCTTATAAAACATAACATATGCTTTGAATGATCGTTGATATCTAGCCTATAAATACAGTACTTAAGCGACCAGGCAAAGGGATGTAGTTGTTGTGAGAACAGACAGCAGCAATGGTTGTCCCCTCCACCATGTTTAAAGATTATGACCCGCCCAACTCAGAAACTCTGGAATCAAAATTATTTCTGAATTTCCCAGTAGTAAATATGACTTGAAAGGCCGTTCACATCCAATTTCCTGATTACTCCGATAGCATGTGAAGGCACAATAAGTGTATATCCCAGGGGTGACCACACTTTCTTGAGCGGGGATCTACTTTAAAAAAATAAATAGGCCTAAATAAAAAAGCTGGTTGGGATGTATCTTTATATTGCATTAAGTTAAATTGTTATTTAAAAAATAATAAAATAATGTTCAATAATGCCTGCATTTACCTAAAGCAGTGCTTCTCAACCTTTTTTACTCCAAGACCCCCTCTTCTCCAAATCAATACTGCAAGCCCAAACTTTTCTATTCACTAAAACCTTCGTATTTTCATGTCATTTTTTTAAACAAAGCAAATTCAAGAAAGATTTAAGCATCCCATGAACACACTTCACAAAAATGTCTCTAAAGTTGTGTTTAATATCTACAAAGTATGTAAAAGTATGTATCTCTGAACTCAGCGATCTGAAGGCAGCTCGACACCATCAGTGAATATTTCCTCTGTCAGAACAAGCTGTTTGAGCGTCTGATGCCCGTATGTACATGAACACCACTGATCCTCACAAACTTCTCCAAAACACACGAGCATCCGTTATAAAACTCTGTGTATTCAACTAGGTGAATATCCTGAGCTGTGTTCAAGCAGAAATATGATATTATAGTGATCAGTGCACCGAGAGCACAAATACACACGGTTCGTTTGTGCATCAAATAACAGACACAACACACACCTAATGCACCATCCTGTATGTGACTGTAATCATCTTTACCTTGATGACAATCATCATCCATCAAAACTTTAGGCTACTAGTGTGACCCTGGCTTCTTTTATCCAGCCGAGATAAACATACATTAGTCTTGAGCACATTCAGTTCAATCATTGTGTTTGTCATGCTGTTTGGAAATGACTTGAAGATAATTAAAGTGAAGACAGAGTTTTTGGGTGAACTATCGCTTTAACATGAAATGTTTTTGTTTGGCAGTATTTTCACACAGTTTTTGTGTTTAATAATATAATAACACTTACTGTAGTTTCTGTAGTTTACAGTGTGGATCCTCCAGAGCTGAACTCAGAGCAGACCAGCCTTTCTCTGTAATACTGCAACAGGAAAGACTGCAGAGAAAATACAGAAAAAATAAAGATTACGTTCATTCACTGTTTGTCACAGACCCATGAATGAGGTGTTAAATCAACCGGATCATTGAGGAGAGGAGTGCTGTATCTTTTCTAAGTGATCGGACCTACGATGTTCACACAGCAGACAAAAAAGCAGACAAAAAAATCCCATAGACTTACAATGGAGAAATGTTCATGAAAGCATAATCTAGCCGCTGCCGTTTTCAAAGCAAAACTGTGACATTTCATTCACTGACGCTCTTCAATAGTGATGTTACGTTCGTGAACGAATCGTTCTTTTTGAACGAATCTTTTAGGTGAACGAATCATTCTCGTTCACGTAATCCATTGACTCATATTTCTCGTTCACTGAAATTCCTCCCTCCACCGCAGCGCGCCGCTATTGCGCGCATGCGTAGCTCTGGACCGTTTCATCTGTCAAAGAATGACTAAACCTCGAGCCAATAGCCTTCGAGTATGATACGAGGACGGAGCATGTGATTTGTTGAATCTAGTGAACGAATACGCCCTTCACTGAGTTGCTTTGAGTTTGAAAGAGTCAAATGAACTGTTACATACATACATCTCGTCTCATTATTACGTTCGTCGTTCGAACAACTGGTTCTTTGTTTTATTTTTTTATATTATTGTTTTATTTTTTTTATTTATCATTTCGTTTTATTTATTTATATTATTGTTGTTTTACGTTTGAACAGTTACATACTTTTAAATAAAAAAAGATTTCATTATGTTAGTCATGTCATGCACTTTTGTTTAAAAACTGTGAAACATAAAAAAATATGGCAGTATTGATTATTTGCGTCACGTCATCCCATCTCATTTGCGTCACGTGACTCACGTCAGCAAATAGCATTTCAGCTCGGGTTTAGAAGGGGCATGTAATTGGTTGGATCGAACGAACGAATATAATAGCATCATTGACCGAGATGGCTCTGTTTTGAGTCTGAACGAGAGAGAGATCTCCCGTTCGTGAACGAATTGAACGAACTGGTAGCTATACCCAGTTCGTTGACCGGGTAGGTCGGCCATTCTGTCAATCTAGTTCATCAATCAGCAGAAAGCGGATGCAAAGCACAGGTATCCGTACTGTGCACGCTTGTTTATATTCATATTTTACATACAGAACATAACTCCTCGTTTAACATAATCTCAGATTTGAACGTGTAAATCTCTGCCTAAACAATTAAATGTTAACTAGCCTAGTATGCAAACAAATAAAAAAAAACACTTGTGCTTTGGTCATCCGAAAAGAGTGTAATTTAAAAGATAAAAAGAGTAATGACTTTGATCACTTATTTAGACTTATTTTATTCATTTAATGAGAAGGGCACAATTTTTAATGAAGCCAAATCGGTTTTTATTTTGTAACAAGTAAATACGTTAGTTGAACAACACATTTTGCCGCACATGCTGACGTATTTGTGTAATATGGAAAAATGGTCACTGAACGAATTAGTGAACGAATCTGAACGAATCATTTTGGTGAACGAACGAAAAATGAACGAGTCTCTGGAAAGAATCAAAATTTCCACCACTACTCTTCAATCAGCGGCTCTAAACCCGGAAGCGCATAAACTTACTTGCCGGCAACCCGACAAAATAAAAGCTCGCCGATTTCACTTTTGAAAATGATGAAAATTACAATTAAAAATAACAATGTGTCAAAATATTAGCATTTTATTTTTAACTTTAATATAAAATAATTGTGTGTGTATGTAATACTCCCTTTTTAAAATAAAATAGTATTATCACACTTGATTATTTAGTTTATTATTTAATTTAAATAAAAACTAAATAAAGTGCAATATTATTATCACTATTATTAATTTATTTTTTTATAGTTATATTTTATGGGTCACACTGCATGCCGTGGCCTGTGTGAGGACCAAACCAAATCTCCAGGTTCTCATATGAACCAGGCTGAAAAACTTATGAGCTCCTCTGTTTATATGGCTTTCCACACGCACACACACACACACACTCTCACACAAACACACACACACACACACACACACAGAGAAATTTTTTTTTAATTCTAATTCAATATTTGTAATATCAGAGAGTAACAACCCTGTTCCTGGAGACACCTCATCTTTGCACAGTTTGGATGAACCTCTCTTATCAAACACACTTGATTCAACACTTCAGGTCATTAGTAGAGCGCTCTGTGATGTTAGCTGAGTGTGTCAAATAAGAAAGACCTCAAAATATACAGAAACAGTGTAGAGAAACACAGGCCTACTGTTCACAATAAAGTCAATAAAACAAAGACACTGTAAAATACTCACTCAATCTTTCTAGATGCTTTGATCACTGGCAGCAGCCTCAGGAGACATTCTTCTGATCGATCATATTTACTCAGATTAAACTCATCCAGCTCTTCTTCTGAGTTCAGCAGCACAAACACCAGAGCCGACCACTGAGCAGCAGACAGAGAGACTCCAGAGAGACGACGGTCATCTGTTCTGCTCAGGTATGTTTGTACCTCCTGCTCCAGTGAACGATCATTCAGTTCATTCAGACAGTGGAACAGATTGATGGATTTCTCTGGAGAGGGATTCTCCCTGATCTTCTGTTTGATGTATTCAGCTGTTTCCTGATTGATCTGAGAGCTGCTTACTGTCTTTCTCAGGAGGCCTTGTAAGAGAGTCTGATTAGACTCTAGTGAGAGACCTAGAAGGAACCGGAGGAAAAGGTCCCAGTGTCCGTTCTCACTCTGTAAGGCCTTGTCCACTTCTCTCTTCAGTAAACTGGTCATTGTTGACTTTAATATATTCCTCAGTCCTGTGTTTTGTTCAGAAAAGGACAGCAGCTTGAATAAAGCAGCAAGAAACTCCTGAATACTCAGATGAACAAAGCTGTACACCTTCCCCAGCTGCAGTCCAGACTCCTCTCTGAAGATCTGGGTACAAACTCCTGAGTACACGGACACTTCTCTGACATCAATGCCGCTCTCTTTCAGGTCCTCTTCATAGAAGATCAGGTTCCCTTTTTCCAGCTGTTCAAAAGCCAGTTTTCCTAGAGACAGAATAGTCTTTCTAGTCTGATCAGGATCAAGTTCATATTTCCCATCATACTTCTGCGTCTTCAGTTTGGTCTGAAAGATCAGGAAGTGCGTGAACATTTGTGTGAGAGTCTTGGGAATCTCTGCTCTCTCTGCTTTACCCATCATCCTCTCCAGAACAGCGGCTGAAATCCAGCAGAAGACTGGGATGTGACACATGATGAACAGACTTCTTGATGATCGGATGTGTGTGACGATCCTATCAGCCAGACTCGGATCATTTATTCTCTTCCTGAAATATTCCTCCTTCTGAGGGTCGTTGAATCCTCGTACCTCTGTGACCTGGTGGACACACTCAGGAGGGATCTGATTGGCTGCTGCTGGTCGAGAGGTGATCCAGAGGAGAGCAGAAGGAAGTAGATTGCCCTTGATGAGGTTGGTCAGCAGCACATCCACTGAGGCTGATTCTGTCACATCAGACAAGCTCCGATTGTTTTGGAAATCTAGACGCAGTCGACACTCATCCAGACCATCAAATATGAACATGACTTTGTAGTCTTCATAATCTGCTGACTTAAATTCTCTGGTTTCTGTGTGAAGCTGGTTTAGAAGATCCACAAGACTGAGATGTTTCTGTATCAGATTCAGCTCCCTGAAAGGAAGTGGAAATATGAAATGAACATCCTGATTGGCTTTTCCTTCAGCCCAGTCCAGAATGAACTTCTGCACAGAGACTGTTTTTCCAATTCCAGCGACTCCTTTAGTCAGCACAGTTCTGATGGGTTTGTCTTGTCCAGGTGAGGGTTTAAATATGTCATTGCAGTTGATTGGTGTCTCCTGTGTCTCTGGTCTCCTGGACACTGTCTCAATCTGTCTCACCTCATGTTCATTATTGACCTCTCCACTGCCTCCCTCTGTGATGTAGAGCTCTGTGTAGATCTCATTCAGACGTGTTGAGTCTCCATGATTGGACAGTCCTTCATTGATTCTCTGATATTTATCCTGTAGTCTGGATCTGAGTTTTTGTTGATACACTGGCATCAGTTCTGAGCAAAGGAAATAATTCTTGTTATTGGCAGAGCAATATTTTAGAAATGTATTTTTAGGTTTGATATGTTAGATATTAGATTGTGTCATGAGATTCAGAGACAGAAGGTTCATAATAAAAACACAGGCTATAATCAGCTGATCCAGAGCTCTTACTGGTCTGTAGTGTGTTAGCGAGGTCTGTCTGGTTCATCTTCCTCAGGATGAACAGTGTGATCTTCAGAAGCCCCTCTCTGACTCTGATATGATCCTCGTCAGCATAATGGTCTCTTTCAGAGCATTCTGGGTAATCTGGACTCAGTAGTCTCTTAAAACCTTTCAGCTCACTCTTCATCACAGAGATGATTTTCTGCTCAAGATCCTGAAATAGTGAATATTATTTTGTTTAGTCAAAGGCATGAATACTAAACATCACTGAATTATATCACAGCTGCTAATAACTTCCACTGTTTGCTCAGACATCAGCGTCTACAGATACTGAGGTTAAAAGAGGGAGTTTGACTGGATTGGCTGTTTGCTAGATTGATGTTCATCTTTGTGCAGCAGTCAGGTTACATATGGATTCAGCTTCTCTACTTTAGTGATCATTGATCTGCTTTATAGTGGCCTACAAATGATCTTACACTGGTAGGAAAGTAAATGTGACTATTACAGAGAGGATTGCACAGATTTATGAAACAGTCGTATGCCGTCAATCCCATCATAGAAAGATGTACATTGATAAATGTGGCGGCAGAAAACAATCGTCGTTTGAATATCACGCCCCTAAAAACACCCCGGTTTAGAAACCTGGCCCCTAGAGTTTACGACACGGAGAAACATAACCCGCCAAAAAGAGGAAGTGATCTCATGAAAGAGAAATTGATTTTATTCAAAAAATAAAAACCTTATAACTCATTTAACCTTATAATTGCAAACAATAGCATTAATTTATATGTATATTAAATACCAGTAAATTGAACGAAACATTCATAAACATTATAAACACTATATAGATTATTTAGTTCTCGTTAATCCACAAGAAACCCTTTAAATTTAAGGCTATTACAAAACAAGAATGAAAAAAATAGTAGCTATAAAATGTTATATTAAACTATGAAGTAAAACACAAATGAGGCTATAGTGGCATTCATTATAATACAACGTCAAGCTGAAATGAATGAATTAAAGCGAAACTAAACGGCATTGGGCTCACAAGCCTCTCTCATTCAACATCCAAATGTTTCCATTTTTTGCCATGTAACATTTGGTTGATAAACTATTATCTATGATGTAAACAAGGCTTTGTACTTCACTTCGCAGACAGCAAGCGCACTCGGGCCGATTCTGTCTGAAATGCGGCACTGTCGGCTCAGTCTCGGCATCGGTGAGAAGATAATGGACCAGAGCCACGCCGACTCTACAAAACACTTCTGGCTGACAGACGGCTTCTTCTATCTGGGCCGATCGCGCGGCAGGTCTACACTCGGTGTAGTTGTGTGTATCTCCTTCGCCCGACTCGGGCTCTGACGGGCCGCTGCTAGAATGAAGGAGATCCGCGTCTGAGAGAAAGATCTGGAGGTTAATCCTGAGGAGATTTCGGCGGACACAGATCTCAAGAGGAATACTTCAGCTGCAAAAGGTAAGTTATTTAATTTATTTAATATTCAGTCGCGTGTTGTTTAATGTTTTAAATGCCACGGAAGAGTATAGTTTTTAGATGGTTTCTATTAGGAGGTTTGCGATGATAACATAGCGTCAGAAAAACCGTTCGGTCCCGAATATATTGAGTGTTGATGAGTAACGTTACAGGCCTAACTGTTAAGCGCGCTCTCTTTAGAAAAACGGGGTGTTTTTTAAATATAAAAAACTGATGAGCTGTATCCTGTGCACGATAATGTTAGCTAATTAAATTAATGAGTTAAATTCCATTTTGTTTTCTAGAATTAATTCGATCGTCTTTTTCAACGAGTGATTGCTAGTGAATCATAGGAGTCGACTCCGCTGCTGGCGCCATAGATATCTATACGAGTGACTCTCTGATTTGATTCACTTAACCATTCAAATGAATCATTTGTGTGTGAATCAAACTGAGCACGCTGTTATAGCACCTGCTAAGACAATTCAATATGTGCAATCTGAATTATTAATAATATTTATTTTGTGGTAACTCTGCTGTTTAGGAAGCTCTGACACAGAAAAACACTTTAGATAAGAGAAAGCCGTAAAATGTGTGTCATGTTTAGTTCTTGAATGGAGGCCTAATCTGTCAGCTGCATGAGAGCAGGGTCAATTTTTGTTAAAATTATGAATATTTGAATATTTAATTATGAATATTTAAGTTGTATGAAATATTCTTAATGGTATCAATCCACAATCTGACTTGTGATGCAGCCTGGAATAATCACACCATGTTCATTGGTTTGGTCAGAGGAGACTGTTTCCTGACTGAGCCTGGTCTTGTTTGGGTTCCTTGTCACTGATGCCTTTTGTCTTGCTTAGTTGCAGACACTTAATATTCAGCAATATTATTCCCTTGACTGCACTGATGCCATTTGATAATAACTGAACTGAATTATGACATAATGTTTTTATATATATATATATTAGTAAATATAATTTACTTGTTACTTTGTGGTTTAAAAAGTGTGTTAATGTTTATACTGTAGTGCATTTGTTCATTGTTAATATATATATTTGGTAATTTTATAATAAAGCCTTTTTAATGTTTTTAAATGGTTGTTTTTGTGTTTCACTGCTGAATTACATTTAGCAGGTTCTGGGCCACATTAACACATCTTTAAATGGTCTCTCACATCTTAACACATTTGGCCCGGGGACCAAGCCGAGTCTCAGCCGGATCTGGCTTGAAGTGTCTGGGCCAGATCAGGGTCACGTCAGTAAATAAGAGTCATTTTACAGGGCATGGGCCACATCTGGGCCAGAGGAAATTGTTTGTGTCTGTTTTCAGTGCGTGGGCCAGTTTTGGGCCGGGGACCCAGCCAGAATTGGGCCAGAAGTGAAGCAAGGTTGTGGCCCAGAGGTGGGCCAGACAAATTTTGCTATCTGGGTTTTGTTCCAGTATCCATGTAAAATATGACCCTTCACATGCGCAATAAATGTTTGTTTCAGCGCTGAACGCTGATTTTACAGTGGACCTTGTAAATTGTGCAGTGTAACTTTATGTTTGGTTGACTGCATTTTAGTTTGATTAATGGCTGAAATGTCAAGTTAGTAACGCTGAAATGTTGCGTGTGAGGCACCTGCGTGATCACCAATCAGTTACATTAAATAAAATAAAGATATGAAGAAAACAAATAAAATGCATTAAGAGTGTCACAAAAACGAAAGTGTTTATTTTATTTTTTTGTTAATCTGTTAATTAAGATACATATATTTCGTGTAGCCCTATTTATTTTATTTTAATTTCTTTTTTTTCTCCATTCACAGAAGCACTGCAGGTGCGTGATTCCTCATGGTCTATTTATGCTGCTATTTGAGCATATAGCTAAAGCCCTGAAAGAGGGGAAAAAAAGAAAAGCTTTGTTTGTCGGTTTAGGAAAATAATCAAAATGCTGTCATTAATCAATTCTCCGAAATTGTCTATGCTGCACGCAAGTTCAGGCTAACTCAAAAACACGAGCTCAGACCTGACGTCAGATTTGATCGTATCCACCGCTCGCGCCCTTATTGATCAATTACAAGTGTTGCGTAGAAACCACCGTACGCCCAATTCTCCGTCTTAGGTTCGTTTCGTAAATGAGGCCCATTGTGTTGACACACACACACACACACACACATTTGCACGCACGCACACAGACACACACATGCACACACACACACATGCACACACACACGCACACACACATGCACGCACGCACACAGACACACACACACACACACGTTGGTTTTTGTGGTTTATGGGGACTCTCCATAGGCGTAATGGTTTTTATACTGAACAAACTGTGTGTGCTATTGCCCTACACCAACCCTACACCTAAACTTAGCCCTCACAGGAGACTTTGTGCATTTTTAGATTTTCAAAAAAACACCATTTAGTATGTTTTTTAAGCCTTTTGAATTACGGGGACATAGGCAGTGTCCTCATAAACCACCTTCATATTGTAATACCTCTGTCATACCCATGTCATTATACAAATTTGTGTCCTCATAAACCACATAAACATGCACAAACACACACGCCCACACACGCACACATATACACACGCACACACACACTCTCTCACACACACACACACACACACACACATGTTGGGTTTCCATGTTTTATGGGGACATCCCATAGGCGTAATGGTTTTTATACTGTACAAACTGTGTGTGCTATTGCCCTACACCAACCCTACACCTAAACTTAGCCCTCACAGGAAACATGCTGCATTTTTAGATTTTCAAAAAACTTTATGCTGTATGATTTATAAGCTTGTTTCCTCATGGGGACCAAAAAATGTCCCCACAAGATTAAGATTTACTGGTATTACTATCCTTGTGGGGACATTTGGTCCCCAGGACGTGATGAATACCAGGTGCACACACACACACACACACACACACACACACACACACACACACACAAAACCAACCTTGAAAATGGAGTCTAAGTTGTTCTTTGCTGAATGTGATTCTGGTCCTTCATGTTTTTGACTGTAGTTAAACAAATATTGAATGTTTTTGTAAATATGTATGAATGTATTTAATACAGATCAGTAAATGAATGAATATCTTATATATATTTCTGATACTGTAAACTAAACAGCACCTCAGATCAGATGATTCTCCCGAGCTGAATTTCATTGGAGGATGCATTGACTGGTCACTCTTGATGGACACACAGCTGGGTTCAGGAGAGTCATTCTCACACAGACTGAAACACAACAGCAATACAAACTGTTTCTGAAAATCTCACACTGCTCTGAAAGAAACACATTTACTGTTTCAAACTCCCTTTAATATTCATCTTTCACTGAATAATAGCGATGGGGAGGTTGTTGAATTTTTAAATATGCATTTCATATTTCCTACATGATTAATTTATGTTCCTCATCTAAACATATTTGAATCATGTAGCATGTATTTATTCTGTAAGGATGTTCAATCATATAGAATTAGTCATGTTGAAGATAAATAAAGTGGTTATGAGTTCTTCAGAAACCCCGCTCCTTTGTGAAGGAAACTGATTCGCACCCATCACCATTTAGTCTCTCGCTGTGGATGGATCTGAGCTCTACACGGAGTTAGGGAACATAAACGCGGATCAATTATGTTGAAAGAACATAGAAATATCTGCAACCGATGTACATATTTGTTTCATGGAGGACTGTGTTGTGTCTTGAGAGTTAAAAGATAAAAGTATTATTTTCTATCAATAAAAGGATCTGGCCCATGTGCCCTCTTCATTCATGCATTATAGAATAAAATAGAGCAATACAGAGACACTGGTGCAGGGACGGATGATGACGCAGAGGTGCCCTGGACTGATTATAGGCCCTCCTCAGTTCAAATTGCAGTCATTTTTCTTACCTTCAAATAGCAATGGATTTTACCTACACTAAATAGCTATAGATTATATTTACACTATGTTACAATAGCAGGATTTTCTGCTATTTATACTACTTGTTGCAAAATAGTGGCAATTATCTGCACTTCAGTATAGTATTACATTATAAACCAGTATGCAATAATAACGTATTGAGAGTAAATTATCATTTTAATTCAGATTATTAAATGGATGCCACCTTATTGATACAATAAAGCCCTCCCTACACCTACCCTAACCCTACCTACCCGATACTGTATTTTCAACTTTTTGGTTATTTCTTTCATTTTTATTAAAAATAAATGCCTTTACGATGTGATATGAGATTTGAAAAGGGAGAAAAGTCTAGTCGATCGCGTCAAAAATCCTCCCATAAGTGATTTAGCATCTGCGCCACTGGAGCTGCTGGTCATTGTACTCATGAGAGCAGAATTAATTCAGGGAGCGCTCACACTGAATAAAACACTCATCTGAATGCCTCTTATTGGTCATTGTACTCATGAGCTCAACAGAATCATGTGTGATTGGTTATAATGCGCAGTGCTGGAGCTAAAAACACAGCAGTCTCTGGCTCCGTGCCAGACAGTGAAGTTGAGCAAACACAGATTTGAATTTAGCACCGAACATCTAATCACACCGGTGTGATCGTTTATCAGAGACTAAAATATATTAATCAGCTATTTGTGTCTTTTGGAAGCTGCATTCAAAATCCACTTGACTCAAAGATCTGAGGGGCACGGTTGAAATCGTGTTATTGTAGCATGCATTTATTGTTTCTGAACATTAAAAATGTGAAACATATTCAGTTTTCTCACCTCTTGACTGTCTTTATCTGTGTGTGATGTTCTTCAGAGAGATTCATTCTGGAGGCCATGGTTTCATCTAAAAGCAGATACAGATGTTGATCCACAGAGTGAGTTATGAATCATCTCAGCAGTTAATTTTCTCAAATCCAGCTCTGTCTCATCAGTCAGTCCTCAGTAATGACCTGCACACATGAAAAACTATTTCATCCTGATATTATTTACACAGAATCACATTATTCACAAACTGCAGAACAAGTTCAGACGAGCACTGTGTTAAAATGAAAGTAAAGCTGGAATCAGACGATTTACAGACTCTGTGTTTTATCTCCTAATGTCATTTTAACTACTTTCAGAATATCTGATCCTGCTGCTGTACTTCACTTTAAATCAGTCTGGATTGAGTTTGGCTATCAAAGATAATTGTGAACTCCTGATACTCACTGTGTTTTTCTCTCTTCATGTAGTTTACTTCCTCATATAACAAAACAGATCCTGCTGGAATAGTTTCACTTTCTCTGTCACCTGACAAGGAGGAGTTTGAGTCTCTTAATAATGATTTTTATTCTTTATTATTTAAAGTTATAACCCCTGAATGTATTTTCCTCACAGGAGTGTTGTTGAACTGAATATATAAAGCAGCTCTCTGTAAAATATCAAACTAATGTCTCTCTGTCAGCTTCCTCATCTCTTGCTCCTCTTCAGGATACGAGAGGAATATTTTAACAGTGTCAAGAATCTCATTATTTTCTTTAGTAATGTGAGAAGCAGAGAAAGCAATGATCATCCGGCTGTAAGTTAAAAACTTAACTATTTCAAACAGTTATATTATATTATATTATATTATATTATATTATATTATAGTTGTTTCGTCCCTCATTTCAGGGTCAGAGTCAGCTTTATTGTTGTGGTTTTAAGAAGCTCTTGGTACATACCTCTCCCAGCACCAGACGTCTTTTGCTCGTTTTTTGGGCTAAATCAAGTCTGTCCGTCATGGCCTTATTTTAGACCAAAACTCGACGTTTAAAATTAATATTGCCATGAACATGTGATGAATGATCTGACATATATCTGAAGCACTGTTAAATATATTGAAATATATTTTGAAAATAAACTCTAAAATATACATAAATTGTTCTTCGTGATACTGTAAAATGTGTACCAATTCATGTGTTTTTAATCAATATTTTTTTCAGTGTTATTTCTACACCAAGTTTACCATTTCTAAAGTTATTATATTATTATAATGTCTGGATCCAACCATTACATGATCTGAGATGACCGAACACCTGAGATGGAGGATCAGATGAGATGACGTATGTGGCCCTGATCGTAGGCAGAGGCCAGACACCTGGATGAACGCCAGATACAGATCCCCATTGAGGACCCCGCCACTTAGACAGCCATCGGGAAAGACCACTGGAACCAGCTGAGCCCTTACAATCTGACTTGCTGCAGTTTGGAACTGAACTGCTGGTTTGTTTGGCCAGAGGAGAACTGGCCCTCCGACTGAGCCTGGTTTCTCCCAAGGTTTTTTTCTCTATTCTGTCACCGATGGAGTTTTGGTTCCTTGCCGCTGTCGCCTCTGGCTTGCTTAGTTGGGACGCTTCATTTCCAGCGATATCGTCGACCTGATTGCAACGACACTATTTAAACTTATTGACACATTATTTTCCTTTTTTGATATTGTGCAGTGCTTTGACACAATTTGCCTTGTAAAAAGCGCTATATAAATAAAGGAGACTTGACTTGACTTATTATTATATTATAATTATATTATATTATATTTACGTACATTCTGCCTGACTTACGTGCTTTAATGTGCGCGAGCTGAGCTGGAGGAAGTCTCCATGGAAACGGGGCGGCAGCTCAACTGTCAAACAGCTAAAAGCGTCTCTACTGCTGTTTTCACTCATTTCAGGTAAGTTTAGTCTCTAAAATTACACAAATAGTACATACAAGTGTTCCTGACACTTTCTTTCATCTGAGAAAGCTTATTAAATAACTTTATATGCATCTTTCACAATATATTTTCAGAATGCATTTATAATTTTCTTTTTTGCAAAATTTATATGTGTGTGTGTGTGTGAGAGAGAGTGTGTGTGTGTGTGTGTGTGTGTGTGTGAGAGAGAGAGTGTGTGTGTGTGTGTGTGTGTGAGAGAGAGCGTGTGTGTGTTTGCTCATTAGTTATTTTAATGTCCAAACATAACACCATAAGAGCATTACTAAATAAGTAAACGTAAAAATGTACATCTTATTTATTTTTATATTGTATATTCTGTAAATTATTCTTGTTCTTTTCTGCATTTCACCTCTGCTATAGTTTATATATACTGTAATAAACCTGGAATTGTATAATAAATATTGTTGGCTCTGAGACAGATTGTTTCTGTTCCTAGATTCTTCCAGGCTGACGGCTGTGCTCTAGAGTTGAGCGTATCTCCAGTCGAACAACATCTCTAGACATTATGAGACATATGACTAGTAAGTAATACCTCAGACATACACTACCATTCAAGACTTTAAGGGTCAGATTTGTCATGTATTTGAAAGAAATATTTGATGCTCACCACTGCTGCATTCATTTAATTAAATACACAATAAATAGCATATAGGACAATCCACACTGAGCCACCTGTTGTGCCGTCAGCCCATTTGGTGATGTGGTTTCTTGGTCACCACAGTCTATGCATTAAAGAGACCTAAGACCTTGAAATATGGCATACTGTCCCAGTGAAAGCCAAATCTCAAACACTTTTTTCTTTTTTACAGTACGAGTCTGTACCCTTGAACTTGGCAAATTTGATGCCATCAGCCATACTAGGTTCTATTGTATTTTGTTGGCCGTCCGGTGTAGACGCGCTGTTATAACTCTTATTAAATATTGTCACATATGATGTATGCATGATGCCATTTATCATGGATATATCTTTTCTATTTCAGAGGCTGAAATTCATCGATAAACCACAAGATAATTGTAACTTATTTCAAGATTAATAATAAGAACAACAAGAATAAATAAAAATGCTTCTGTGGCTTAATATTGCTTCTTATTTTTCAAGTTCTCATTAAACACATTGCAAACTGCAACACATTAAAACACATTGAAAGTTCTCATTAAACACACTGCTTTCTTCTCATCTTTGTGCATATTTAAGAAACAAATTTTTTAACTTTAACTTTAACTTTTTAACATCATAATATTGGTTGTCTTCATTCACTTTTAAGAGTTTAGCTCCAACCTCAAGGGAGACCTGAGCAGCTGATCAAGGATCACCAGAAACTCTGCAGAACATTGGTCCTCCATGTCCAGGACTGGACACCAGTGTTGTAAGCCATCAATCTAGAAGTCATCCTGTCTCTCTGAATCGTCATGTTCAGAACATACTGCAGGATATCTCAACATTGTCTCTCAAGATCCACTTACATGCAGAGTTTTGCTCCAACCAAGTGCAGCGCACATAGAGCTGGGCGATATATCGAATGTGATTGTCATGCGCATCTCATCAGTAAAGCCGGTTCTGTGATTAGCGGTAAATCTCCATCACCTGCTTTCAGATGGAGCGGCATTTAATACACAGAGCCGTAGTTCACTGACAAGCTACGCAATATCGAGTTCATTATCGAAGGCGATTCATCTGCTAATCACAGAAGCGGCTTTACTGACGAGTTGTGCATGATCACTGCGTTCGATAGCTTCATCCATGTCTAGTGTCAGTTTTATTTTTCCCTGTTAAGTTATGACAGATAACAAATATTTTTTAACTCTTTTAAAGCAAAGCTGAGCTGTCTCATACCCTCTCTCTCTCGCTCACAAGCACTTGTCAATGCAGCTGTCTGTTGTTGTTGCAGTCTCTGCTATTTTGTTGTTCCGTCTCTTTAGGTTGGTTTTCTACTGTGAAACAACGGACATATACTGTTGTGCATAAATGTCAGTAGTGGTGTTGTACAATGAGGACAGAAATACTCACCAGTGTGTAGTGAGCCACTGCTTACCAATGCCTGAATTTGTGTACACAATATATTAATTCACAATCTAGCAAACTATGAAGCTGATTGAGACGCACACTTTCTATGAGAGTGGATCTTGAGGGCCAGAGTTGAGAACACCTGACATTCTGATTAGTTAATAAGCACTCATTAAGAATGAGTACACTTTAATTTGTACAGAAATATGCAATATTTGACTCATTCGGTGATGCTATTATCTTTTATTCCCTTTTGTTTGTGTGTCAAAATGTAAATTACATAAAAGCGAATATGGACAAAACAGATTTCATATGCACATAAACTTTCTATCAATGGAGGATCTATCCAGTGAGTCTTGTAGTCTGTCATCATCACTTTAAGGATCAGAAAGCACTGCTTGAGTGATGTAATGTCCCTGAAGCAAAGCTAAATATAATTAAATTGGTGGTGGTTGAGGAGACCCCCCCCCACACACACACAATGTAAAGTGCTTTGAGTGTCTAGAAAAGCGCTATATAAATGTAACAAATTATTGTAATTAAATATTATTTAAATATGTTTTTACCTGTCCAGACAAGGGTTTTACCTTCAATATTTGGGGGTAGAAAAAACAAAAAAACTTTAAACATAAGGTGGACAGGCAAATAACAAGTAGCCTACATAAGGTTCCATTGATTGAAATTTCAGAGCTACAGACAGTCCTGGCACTTTTGTGTGAAGTGCATTTTTGAGCCTAGTATGTAGTGACTATAGATAATGAGTCATTTGATTCAATTTTATAGAATATTAGTATATGTAAGTAATGAATCAAGGTTAAAACCCATGATTTTTGTTAATCTTATTATTATTATTTTAGGTTCCGACCTGGAGAAATAACACGCAGCAACTGGAACACACACACACACACACACACACACACACACAGACACAGACACAGACACAGACACAGACACACACACACACACACACACACACACACACACACACACACACACACACACACACAGACACACACACACACACACACACACACACACAGACACACACACACTCTCACATGTTGGTTTTTGTGGTTTGTGGGGACTCTCCATAGGCGTAATGGTTTTCATACTGAACAAACTGTGTGTGCTATTGCCCTACACCAACCCTACACCTAAACTTAGCCCTCACAGGAGACTTTGTGCATTTTTAGATTTTCAAAAAAACACCATTTAGTATGTTTTTTAAGCCTTTTGAATTACGGGGACATAGGCAGTGTCCTCATAAACCACCTTCATATTGTAATACCTCTGTCATACCCATGTCATTATACAAATTTGTGTCCTCATAAACCACATAAACATGCACACACACACACATGCATGCATGCACGAACACACACACATCTAGAGAAACTTTTTATAAAAATATAAAGTATTATTGAAGTACTGTTGCTTGTGTGTTTATTCCTTGGGTAGTTCAAGTTTGTCTAATCTGACTGATGACATGTTTACACTAAAGGACCTGTAGCGAACGTTCTCTAAAGCGCCTCACAATGTTTCATGAACGTCCCGCGATCCTCCCAGCAACGTCTTTTTGACGTCTAGAGAACCCTACACGAAGACATCCAGGGGACGTTCGCTGAGGCCATTCATTGTTGGCTTTTACTGTTAGCTGGGATCGTGACAGGGAGTCATTCTCTTTTGCTTGGATGCCTACTAAAAACAAAAACGATATATATATTGTGTTTCACCATTCAGTGAATTAAAAAAAGAGAGAAGCTCTCTTGTAAATGTTGTGTTTTATATAAATACCTCTAATGACCGAGAACAGTGCAGTCTTTACAAATACCTCCCTGTTGAATTTGGACATGAGGGAATTTTTAAAACCCTAAAATATAATACAGATTGATTTAACAATTCTGGACAAAGTTTGACATTTCAAAATTAGCAGTTGAGGATTTATTTAATCTCTGATTTGTGTTGTAACTTATTGAGTATTGACAGCACAATGTTTGATCAATGTTGTGTGTTTTGTAGGCTTTACCTGTCCAGCATCTTCTGGTTCTGTCTTTGAGGTTTCTTCCTTCAGTTCAGCTCAGCTTTGACGCCTGAATATCATGTCAGTGTCGGGGGGGTAGTATTATATGTGTCAGTGTACAAGTGTGTAACGGTGGTGTCCCTGGCCTCCTACATTACCAGATGAGTTTGTTCATTTGTTTTAAATTCGGGCGCCAGACAAAGATAAATCCTTGTCAATATATATTTTTTTGAAGTGTGGATCCGTGCACACTCTAATATTGCCCACAATCCATTGCGCTGAACAAAGGATTCAGTTCAGAACTACAAACATGGATAAAAAGTGTTAAATAACTATAAACATGACGGATGTGTGCGACCGATGGTTATAAGAGAGGTGTGTGTTACTATGTGACAGAGCGGTCCGGTAAAGACGTGATAGTACTGTATGTCCCAAAGCTTGCCTACTCTTCTACTAAACACTCAAAAGTGTGCACTTTTCCTTCACCAAAAGAGCACATACTTTAAGGGCGTAGTATAATTAGGCACATTGGGACGCAGCACTTGATTAGTTTGATCAGGTGTGTTTAATCAGGTTTGGAGCTAAACTATGCAGGACAGTGGCCCTCCAGGAGCTGAGTTTGACATCCATACTTTAAACAATCCCTTGCTGTCAAGTCCACTGTAGAAAACTGGGGCATCATCATCGTCAACGTAACTTGAGAGGATCTGAGTTACAGGACAGAGCTTCTGCGGTAAAGAGAAATGCATTGTTTTGTTTAGGATCTGATACTGTAATAATCTGATCCTCTCTATGTTTGTGATATACAGCATCACTCACTGCTTTTGGCTGGATTTGGTGTGATGGACATCATGGCAGAAGCGGGTCAGAAGTAGGGTTGGGGACAGAAGTCGGTACTTTTAAGGGTACATACCGAATTGCATCGGTACTACCGAGTACCGATTCACATTAAATCATTCGGTCCCAAATTACGGTAATTGAGAATACATGGCGGAGTCCATTCATAAAAACTTAATTTACTCTATTAGTGCAGAATGCCACGGAATTCATCAGTTTTTGGATGAATAAAAGTCTGTCACTTAATTCTAATCGACATATAAACTAGTGTATGTGAATATTAAAACCCAAAAATCAAATCAAAATCAAATCAAATCAAATCACTTTTATTGTCACATCACCACAGCACATGTGCCTTCGTGAGTGAAATTCTTGAGAGCGTGCTCCAGACACTGCAGAAACAATTTACATATAGACATTACCATACATATGTACAGACTTATACAGATGACAATGTGTAATATACACATACATATACTCAGTACACACAGTGTACTATTAGACAGACATACAGTTACCGATACACATTATACACAGTATGTAGTACACATTCTACGCTATATACACACAGTAATATGCGAAGATGCAGCAGATTATATATAAACCGGGTGTGCAAATGTCATGGATGTGCATTGGATGGTATCCAGTGCTGGCAAAAGGATTGTTGTATTTGTGCAGTAGTGTACTGGTAGTCCAGTTTGAACTGTATGGGATTAACTGTATGGGAAAAAGAAGGTTTCAATATGAATCATGTTCCGTTCGGTTAGTTTACTTCTCTGCATCTCACTACATGAACACATGAACTTACAGGCTGTGAGACACTTCAGGACAATTTCACAGTTTATTTGAGAAAACTAGCATCATATTGTGATGTGCGTTGTGTTTGGAGTGTGGTGTTGACAGTTAATTAATGAGGCTGATTGGGGAAAGAGGAACACGGATAGGATCTGTGTATTCAGAGACTGGGGGGAGAAGAATTAAAAGAAGATGGATGCGGGTTTATATATTACTCTTGTGTTACTTTTCTACAGTATAATGTACGTCTTTATATATGCCATTTACTGTCAAATTTAAATAAAACAATTAAATGATAAAACATTATTATTACTACTACATTATCCACTTAATTGCAGAAAAAATACAATTATTATACCAATACTCACACAATTTTTGTATTAATTTTAACAGCAAACCTCTAGAGCTGTTTGTTTACCTAAAAAAAAAAATTGTTTCATTTTCATTTGATTAAAAATAAATAAATGTTTCATGCCTTCATTTGATTATCAGAAAAAAATAAAACAAGAATTTCTGGAAAAATTAAAAAATTGTAGGGCGCTATTGTTCAAAATGTTGAAATTGAGCGTTTGGGACTTAATTTTTCAGTGAAATAAATGTTTTTTGTTATTACACAGAGAGTAAAGTACTGAAAAAGGTACCGTTGGGTACCGGTACTGGTCCAAAAGTGAACGCTACCCGACCCTAATCAGAAGACATCTGCATGAAACACAGAAAACACATTTACACATTCCTTCTCCAAACACAAGGAAAAGGTTTGATTCGTACAGATTATGTATTTACTCTCAACTACGTAATCATCTTCTCATTTCTGTCAAGTGTGATCCCATTGGCTCAAAGACCTTTCAGTGAGTTTCTCTCAAGATGTTATGATTATGTTTATGTTGTTACAGTTAAATGATCATAAATTAATCATGTTTTAAACAGAAAATTAGTTTACAAACAAACTAATTTTATTGCATGACATTTCCATTTGTATTTATTTATTGCATTTGTATAACATGAAATACTTGTTTGATAATAACCTCTTTTTCACACTAGAACACAATTATGCCTATATTCCAAAACATCCACTAATTATAAGCACATAAAGTTGACTATTTTATGTTTAAAAAGGGACACAACAGTTCATACTTAGTGTTGTTTTCATTCTCTTATATATACTAGCAATAGTTTTAGTCATAAGTGCAGATTTTCAATAATAATAATAATAATAATAATTTGTGTTTACTGAGGTTTTGAGGTATTAGTATTTTGCTCTTACCATAAATGTAGTCTCAGTGGTCCTAACGAAACTGTGTATGTTTAAGAATCATAAAATTATTGTTGATCGATTATAAAAAGATAGGTATAGGGGTCCGGAGTGGTTTTTTATGCCCTATTTCTCACCTTCTGTGCCCCGTGATGACACTTATACACGTCGATTAAGTATTTTATCAACTGAAGGTATCTGTTTGGCAACATATGGATGAATTGTGCAGCTAATTAATATGAAAATACCTAAAATAGTATTATAACAGTTATATTTGAGCATGGGTGTCACTCGATGGATTTCTTTGGTTTTACACCTCTTAGTCTCTCAGGGGTCCTCGGTAGGTGGAGACCCTTTTCTTTTCTCTGTTTTATCTTTTATTTAACATAATAACCGCGACAGATAGTCATAAATAAATAGAAAATCAAGGCATAATAAATTAAAATATGGAAAGAAAAGAAAATGCTTGAAGACAAAAGAAGAATCCCAGCGGGTTTGTAATCATTTATTTCAAAGATGGAAAATAACTACAAACAAGATCTAAATTAAAGACATATGTGCTTTTTGTAAAGATGAACAAGAAACACTGCTCCACCAAACAAAAACAAAAAAAATTCTTCTTTAGTATAATACATTATTAATATTTTATCCATAATTTATTAATAAAATATCAACACATATTTAAACAACAGTATATACACTGAAAACAATTAAGTACATCATGTGGTAACATCTACAATAACTGGTTTTTCTGAATTGAAATAAATGATTTAAGATTATAACTGAATTCAAGCAACCTGAAAAAACTAGTTTTACTGAAGCATAACTGTCAGTAGATGATTTCTCCAGTTAGGTTAAATTACTTAAAGGCTACTCGAAGCATCTCCGTCGTATTTTTTAGAGGAATGATCAGCATTGCGAGCTTTAGCCTTATGTCTGGTGCGGGTGGTGTAGGAAACATCAGGATTTTCTGTCTTGTGATCCTTGGCTTTACTCTTCCTGCTTTTCCCTTTGAGATCTTCATCATTGTCATCATCTTCACAGTTATCAATATCCTCACACACCAGATGTTCAAAGCAACTGCTCAGTTCATCTACAGGCTGATTCTGGCCCTTGAAGACTCTCTGTGTTTTCCCAGCAGCTCTGTGCATGAGCCCGCTTCTCATTTTCTTGATGAAGTCTTCACCCACCGAGCTGACAACTGCATCCTTCAGCTGTTTGAAGAGCCGCTCGGTGTTTGAGCCCCTCACCAGCAAAGAGTGCAGCGTGATGCCTCTCCTGAGCTCTTCCACAACATCGTGCACCAGTCTTCCCCGGTACAAACTAAACACAACACCACAATAACACCTTTAGTGTTCATGTGCAACAACACCAGTGGACACTTTTAACATCCCAATTTAGAAATCTTTAGAAATCATTCTAATATGCTGATTTGGTAACTTTTCATATTATTATCAATGTTGGAAAAAGTGCTGTGATAAATGTTTTGGTGATTCTTTGATTAATAGAAAGTTAAAAAGAACTTTTATTTGTGAATTTAAAAGTCTTGTCATTTGAATATTAATGTGTGTGTGTGTATAAAACATTACATTATTTATTTTTTTCAAACATTTTAAATTACATTTGGGAAGTCACAACCAGGAAGCAGGATTGTTAACAATGCAAATCAAAATGATAATTATTATCAAATAATCAGTGCAAGCTTTCAGGATGGTTTATGAGTAATAAATGGATGTTGTACCGTGCGACCTCTGGTTCAGATACAGGAAAACACAGTAAACGATTGAGACAGAGACTCCACTTCAGGCAGGACTGCCATTGGCTGTATAGATGAGCCGTTTTATGCTCCAGAGAGATCCCTCTTCGACCACTTTGTAGCTTCTTAAGTTTCAACAGCATGTCTAAATCCCCAAACCAAAAAATAACATGTATTCACACTTTTTTATGTTACAGTACATACTGGCTTAACACACATTTCAAGAACCTCAGCAGTATTTCTGCTATTTTCCCCATGCCATTTAGGTCATCATTTGCTCACAATTACGTGACAATGGTGGCAATGGCATACACTGCATGTGCCTGGGTTTGCTTTATTATTTATTGCATGCTCTAAGGAAGTCTTCTTCTAACAAGATAATGATTGATAATTTCAATACCTGTTTGTGTTTGAGGTGTACTGCTGAACTGCCCATAGACCATTCCCAGCAGCAGCCCCCAAAGATGCACTTTGGACGGTGGAGGCTGTGCATTTACTAGCCAGTAACTTGTCACGAAAAGTTGCAGCTGTAGAGCAGGTTGGATCTCTCTTACCGTCTCCGACGACACACCCAAAGTGTCCAGGAGCACCTGAAGTCGCACGTTGTGTGGTTCCTAGAAACATTAGAATGACAAATACTGTAAAACAAACAATTCAATTTCACTTCAAAAGAGAGCTAAGACATCTTCTTTACCTTCCATAATGTTTCCAGATGAAGTCCTTCCATCACCCTGGTCTTTATGGCTTCAACTTTCTGACTGCTTAGCTTTGATTGTTGTCTGCCATATTCCTCTACATAATGCTTGCTTGTGCCAGTGAATGTTTTAATGGCTGACTCTAGTTTATCTGCAGTCTGTTGTTCTCCCAGCAACAGTAACCCGTAAATCACTTGGCGAATGGGACGAGAGGTTTCACTGCAACAGGGCAGTTTAAAGTCTTCAACCTGGATTGTCAAGGAAACCCTTTGATGTACCAGTGCATCAATAATGGAGGAGCTCATCTTTCCCTCAAGTAGGAGACTCAAGGTCCATGTCGGCAGAACTTGCAGTGGACCTGTAGAAGCTGTCTGTGGAATCGTCTCTGAGTGGAAGAACTGGGCAAGATAGCCAGAGATGAGCTTGTACTCTTGGATTCCCTTGGAAAGTGCTTCTTGGACGAGGGCTTTTTCTTTGTTGCGTGTTAGTTTCAGCAAAGCACTTACAGCTGCATCTGTCCCTGGGAACTGGGATAACCAGTTAATTAAACCACCAATCCGGGCATGCTCCGTGTCAGGCGTTGAGTATTTCTCCCAACCCAGGCTTTTGATATTTTGCAGGTCCACATAATCAGTACCTAAGATGGTAGCAAAGACTGGGAGAAGCTCAAGGTTCATTCTGAAGGATTCACAGAATTTTCCCACTGTAAAGTGTTTGGCTTGGATGAACTTTTCGTTTGTGTGTCTGTTCACTTCCACGTTTTTCCACTGGAAATGTGTGATTGGCAGGAATCCCGCCCTGAGGTTGAATACATAGAAGTCACTGTCGTTGGACAAAACTGGACAATCCCATTCTTTGGCCAAAGCAGCGATTTCCCATAAAGCCTCTTCAAGACACTGAATCAGTGGTACCTTGAGCTTATGAAGGAGCTGTCTGAACACATTTTTGACGAGAAGAGGAAGGACCTTGGCTCTTTTCCCTGCTGACAGGGTAAAGGCTGCATTTATTTTCTCCTGTTTTCGTTTCCTAAGAGTGTCCCATTTTTTGTCAGTGTGGTCAGCGCCGCCATCAAGTACAACATAAGGGTGAATGTCACAGTCTCTCAGGTTCTCAAAGAACCGTATGATCAACTCCTCAAAATCATCATAGTCTCCTCCATGCATCTGATCCAAATTGCAGTCAAAGTACAGGGTGTAGTATAAGCTACATCCATCGATTATTAGTCGACTGTCTCTAAAAGCCCAGCTTCTTAAATCATTTCTGTTGCTGCTCTCAATGAAGGTCCTCAGTCCTTCGACTCCCATGTTGACAAAGTTATGCCACTAACTCACAGCAATATTTTGGTTTCTACTTGCTGTAAAAGCATAATAAAGAATTTTCTAATTATTGAGATATTGTCATTATTTATCAGTTTATTATGGAAATTATATAATATATAAAAATAAGTTGTAATATTAACATATTATATAAAATGTAATAATCATTATATGCATTATATAAAAACATGCTATTTCGTGATATAATCTCGATAAAGTCACTGTGATGATAATGATATGCAGCTCGTTGGATCTTTATTCAAACAACAACAGCAGAAACAAATTCATAATTCCTCTGCTATCAAATGTCAAATACGGTCTTGATTTGGACTACGTACGTAAGAAGTAGCCTAATATATTTAAGTAGAAACAATATTAAAGTAATTATGAAGATCTTACCGATTGTTTAGAAATGTGTGTGAGGCGTCTGCGCTCTACGTTGTAGATATTATTATATAAAACAGACAGGAAAGCGAAACTAACTGTCATGTGATGTGATGCATTTACACGGAAGTGAAACTATGGCCTCAGAACTATAATAAACACAAGACTGTCATGGATACCTCTAACATAAATATATCCATCAATCACCTGCGTGTGTTTATAAAACAGTATGACATGCAGTAGTTTTACAGAGAGATGTGAAGCCACAGATTAATTTAATTAATGGATGCATTACTCTTCTCTCTTTTATTTATTTTTTTGCCAGTTCTGCAAGAACATGCAGATTTCACGAGTTTCTTGCAAGACATAAAATGACAGCACATTTGGTTTAGTGAGTAAATTAGTGAACTGTGAGCTTAACTCAGGGCCTAATTCTAATTCGATTCTAATTCGTATTCCAGCTTTGAAACGCCATCTATTTCCAGCAGAATCGTCTCTTCCGAGTAAGAATAGCCCTCGCTCGTCTCTCTCCTTCAATCACAGGCGCTGTTATAACCCGGGACAGACAGGGAGTCAGGGACTGGGTCAGCGAGGTGTTCTGACGCATCAGAATCAGGGTGTTTGAAGCCAGCTAATGCCTAGCCAGCAAAGTTTTGATGGATGTTAGCCAACCACAAGGACGTTTACAGTGATTGACAGTTTCAATAGTTTGCGTAAGCATGTTCACAGAATAGCCCTGCGCAAAAATGACAACGGAGAGGGATAACATGAGGGGGATACATGAGTTATGTACGTGTGTGTGTGTGTGTGTGTGTGTGTGCAAAATGTACACCGTGTTGCAAGTTTGATTAGTTTTGCTTTCACACTTTCTCTCTCCCTTTCCTGTCTTTCAATAGGTTTGGTGAATCCAGTTGATCAGAGAACAAACCTTTTTAGTGGCTGCTTGAGTGTCTGCCTACACTTTAATACTCTAAATAGTTGCTTTAGTTTTTCAGTAACATTATTTAGTAATATTAGTAAAATAGTAATATTCATAATATTTAGCATAGAAAAAAAAATCAAAATGACAAATGTAGTAAAAACAATGTCTTTTGCATGTTTTGTGTTTTCATTAGTTTAAAAATGATCAAATCTGTTTTGGTTCACTGTTATTATTAATATTATTAGAATTGTTCAGAATAAAGACTGTTTAGTTATAATGTTCAGATTCTGAAATAGTTTTGTGTTTTTATGTGGTTTCATTGCTAGAGCAGTTCTGAATTGATATAAGTATGTAGTATGCAGTGTCTTATGAGTCTCTAAATAGCCTTTTTGAAAGGATTCCTAGACCTTTCTTGAAATAAAAGATCCAAATGACTTTTCCAAAGCTTTTCTTGAAATGAAATACCATAAAGATGTAGTTTCTGTAAGTTTTTACCTAAAAAAAAAATTTTTATTTCAGGAAAAGTTTATGCGTTTTTTGTTTCAAAAATGCCAAATGACCAAATGAGTCAGCACTACAAATGCTGTTCAGAAAGAGTTGTTTATCGTGTGTTTTGGTGGGCAGAGCAGTTCTGAATTGATATACATATGTATTATGTAGTTTTGACTCATTTGGACATTTGGTTACCAAGTGTCTGTTTGGAGTCTCCAAATGGCTTTTTTGAAAGGACGCCTGGACTTTTTTTAATAAAAGCTTACGGAAACTACATTTTTTGGGAGTATCATCCTCAAATTTGAATCAAAACATGGTCAGATATTCAGCTTTATCTTTATGGTGTTTTCAGGCCTTTGACATCAAAGTCTCATCCATTTTTCCCTTAGTGAGTTTTACTATTAGCGATACTGATTTTGAGTTATTATGACTCTACACTGAAAAAGTGCACAAGGCATGTCATTACTCTAAAGAAGTTATATACTTGATCTAACTCAAAACATTTAATTTTCTGTCTAGCCATCAGTGTTATGTAAAAAGTTTGGTTGATTTAAATTAAAAGTAGGTCTTGTTAGTGTAAAGTAAATACATTTCTTTAAATTAAATTAAAAATATTGGTTCCCATCGTCACGTGACTTCTAACGTCCGCCGTGGTCGTGCGTGAGGACGTTCAGCTTTCCGCCATCCTGTTACACCGCATGGATGAACTAATTATAATTATTGCTTTGGAGGGTCAGTTTGAAATGTATCTTTCCTCTCTCCTATGCTCTACTTCAGCTTTCTCGTTGGCAAGTAACTCAATGTGGAAATGCAAAGATTGCGGTTTCTCCAAAGCCAAGCGTTCTGAGCTTCTCAAGCATTTTAAGCTTGATCATAGGAATTTTGGACGTGGTCATCCTTATCCTTGTGTTTATTCAGACTGTCCTTGTTCATTTAAAACTTGGAGTTCTCTGAAGAGCCATGTGTCAAGGAGGCATCCTCAGCATCCCCCTCAAAAAGATGCATTGACAACTTATACAACGTGGGGAAATTTTGATTTGGTAGTGACATATCGCTTTAAAGTAGTTCAAGTAATTGTGTTATCATTTACACATCAGCCTGTGTGACTTTCTTCCACAGAACACAAACGAATATATTTTGAAGAATGCTGTTAAGAGCCCCCCATTCACTTGCATTGGTTTTGTGTCCATACAATAATAGTGAATATGTGCTGCTCTGTTACCAACATTGTTCAAAATTCTGCAGAGGACAGTAATTCATACAGGCTTGAGATGACAAGAGGGCGCATAAATGATGACAGGATTTTGAATGTGAACTACTCCTTTAAAAGGGGTTGATCACCCAAAAATGCATTTTGAACACCATTGAGTAGATTGATAAATGCCTCTGAATGGCCATTGTGGTACTGCACTCAACAAATATGTCTGTGATTGTCTACAATGGTCAACACATGGGAGCGTTTGATTGTACAAGTGTTTAAAAGCATTTTCAAAGCCAAAGAGAGTGGAAAAGTACGTCTTCACCCAAAACCGAACATTCACTTACTCTACTCTTGTAATAAAGCGTACACATTTTATTTTTACACTGAACACAAATGAATATATTTTAATGAAAGTTAGCAACAGACGTTTGGGCTCTACATTGACCTCCATAGTAGGACAGCTTACTAAATTTGGTAATAAATTTTCAGATGAAGGTTTTTCTTTTTCACAGTCCCTCAATTACTCTCTGTTCTTGTATGTTTTTAGGCTGACCAGAGGGAGGAAGAGGAGAGAGAATTTGAAAGACCACCATGGCATTTTTTGTGATCCGTGAAAGTGATACTCTTAGTCGTGCACTGGACATTTCCATTGTCATTGACGGTGTGGAAGTACTAAATGAGTTGCCCTCTGTTGCCTGTGCCTGTGCCCTGATGTTTGGACTCATTTATGCACTGAACCTAAAATATCCTGAAGGAGAACCTCTCTTCAGAGCTGCAGGAGTACATTTGTTTCCTTTGACCCAGCTACAATGTTCTGCTGATGGTACATTTATTTGAAGATGTTGGACTGTATAAAGCCTTTTATACAAAGATAACTGTACTACTGTTTACTAAACCTGATTTGTTTTATCTTGGTTAAGTTGTGTTTTATCTAGGGTTAGTTAAATAGTTTACCCAAAAATCAAAATTCTTTCATTTACTCATCCTTAAGCTATTCAAGTATTTAACCTTAATTAAATTTGGTTCAGAGACATTTTATGACAATTATGAGAGAAGTTTCATTTTTGGGTAAACTATTCCATGAAGGTGAAAATACTTTTTTTTTTTTTTTCTTTTTTTTCTACTATTGGCTAATTTTCACAAAAAGCTCAAGTATTTTTTATTTTTTTTGGAGGCAGGTTTGAGGCAGTTTATGCAAAGTTTCAAAAAGAGCGTGCATTCTGAATGACAAACATGCTCTGCTATAAATGAAACATGACAGGATGTGATTTGGTTCAGTGAGAAGGCTGTGATGAGGTAAGAATATCTTTATGTGGTTTTGGAGGGGTACGCAGAGGCGTCATGCACATTCAAAGTGTTTTGAGCCGAGTGGATTTTGAATGCAGCTTCCAAAAGACAAAAGAAAAAAAAACAGCCAAATACTATTTTCTATATTTGATACAATCACACCGGCGTGATTAAATAGTTCAGGGTGTCTATCATCAGCTGCTAAATTCAGATCTGCGTTCACTGCTGGAGCTGAGCCAGAGACAGACGCGTTTTACAGCACAGCGAATAATAACCAATCACACAAGTCACATCTCAAGTGACAAGGGATCAACTTATAATCATGTTTATATTAATTATCCTGTGAACTCATTCTCCCAGATGGCCTGGGTATGCGGCGCATTAGCAGCTTATATGAACGGACAACCCAGTCTCACGGCAGTTCGTGATTTAATCTATTTATTCGTGGCAGGGACACCTTTATTTCGTTATTTTCGTAACTCCAGCACGTTTTTTAAACTAATGCATTTCCATTGGATGCAACAGTCGGGCTGCAGCAGAGAAGCTGTTTAATCAACATTTATTCACGAGATCTTATCACGGTTTATATATGTGCTGTGCTGCTGCTAGACATTTTGGTGCCCTAACCATAATTCCTGTATGATTTTAAACATAAAGACAGTTTGCCAGTCTTTTATATACCTCCTACTGTCAAAGTCAAACTTCGTCAGGTGCTGCGGACCCCTGGGCTTGATGGGATATCGAGTTGTTGGGGGCACCATCTCTAGAGCAATTAAATACTCTTGTTATGCCTGAAAGGTGCCTAATAATATACACTGAAATAATATCGGCATTATAATTATTGATTTTTCATTAGGCTGTTTTTGGTGCTCTACGCAGAGCGCGTGATGCGTGTGGTAGGAGTGACGGCTGTATATTAATTATGTATTATTATTTAGCTCTTTTTCGGTTATTATTTCGAAGCTGGATTGCTTTGCTGTTTATTGATATTTTTAAAACTATAACGCTACATCTATCAACATTTATTTAGATGTTATCATTGTATTGATTCATTTCTTTATTGTAATAATATTATTACCGGTGAAATATTACAGTAAGCAGAACATGGGCCGAGCGGGGCTCATTCTAAGCCCATTACCCACAATGCAATGCATTCATATCACAGAATCTGACAGCGATCAGCGGCTCATTAACGACAGTAATTATAGGCGATCTCATTCACAAGCAGCCTTTACAATATATTTAGAGTCTAAAGTTTTTAAAAAACTGAAAAGCCCAAAGATCTGTAGCCCTATCTGCTAAATTAATTTAACATACGTTTGTGATGCCCTTTATTTTAAGTTTCTTTTTTGTTGGTTCTTTTTATTTAAACTATATTGTTACTAAATGTGAAAATGTGTAAAAGTAATGCGTCAAGAACTTGATATTGAATTCTGTAATTAAAAAAAAAAAAAAAAAAAGTTTTAAAAAAAGAACCATTTTCTTACAGCAAAAAAAAACAAAGAAAAAAAACCATTTAATCTGTGTTTTTGTCACCAGCAATACAGTATGTTGCTCAGTTTTGTTACAGTAAGTTAAGCTCCGAAATTTTTTACAGTTCCAGTGAGTTTCTTCTGTTGTCCTGTTGAAAAATATATATATATTTTAATTGGTTTAATTTAATTTTTCGCAATGTTTTTGTTTGTTTTTTTGCACAACAATATCCGGATGACGGCGCTACTACTTCCTCTGGAGTCGTTGAGTAAGGGAGGCTAAAATTATTGGCAACCTCATGAACAAGTAGCCTATATAATTCGATGAAATATGTATGCAAAAGTGTATTAGTCAAGTATGTTGCTGGGGTATTGTCATGACTGCCTTATGCCCTATTTTAACTCTTTGTGACATTGCTTTGGTGTTTCCATCTGTCTGATATCACCCTCTCGGGGTTGTATTCACTATAACATCTCTCTACATTATCCTATTACATGGCTACTTACCAAATAAATCAATCATTTGACACAAAATACTGATTTTACAAAGGGGTTTAGTTTGATTTAAATACGATTTTATTGTTTCGCTAAAGAAAACAGGCCGTTCAGTTTTTTTACGGATGTAATCCTGCAACATAACTTTAGTTTAATTATCCGGACTTCTTTCAGCGGATTGATAGTTGACTCTGAGTGAACAGAACTGTGTCCATTTTAGTTTCTGAGATCTTGCTCATTAAAAAAGTTATATTTAGCTGCACCAGTCACAAAATTTTTATATTTTATCCATTGTTAAGTAAATTAATTGTCTCTGTCCCATGAACTCCCTTCCCCTAAACAAGTTTTTGTTTTTTAGATTCTACCAACCTACCTTCTAGTAGATCCCCAGTAGATCACCACAACCAAAGGCCCTTTTAAGCGCCAACCTATCTGGATGTTGTCTTTCGGGCTGTCTGTGTGTCTTATCTCCAGCGGTGCTCAGTAATGAAGTAGCTTTACTTCGTTACTGTACTTCAGTACATTTTTCAAGTATCTGTACTTTAGTAGTTTTATTTTGAGTAACTTTTACTTTTACTTCACTACATTCCAAAGCATAAGATCGTACTTTTTACTTCACTACATTTCATAAAACATATCGTTTCTCCTTAAAATATATCAGGAGCTCCGAGACGCGGAAGCGGTGTCTGATTCATGAACAAACTGATTCTATTCAATGAACCTGTTCAATCGGTTCGCAAATCGCACCAAACGATTCATTCACGAATTGGAATGATCCGATTGCAGCTGTTCTCGAGTCGACAACTCACTGATTCAAACGATCCGTTTAGAGCGAGTCTCCAGTGAACTCAACTCACTGATTCAAACGATCCGTTTAGAGCGAGTCTCCAGTGAACTCAACTCACTGATTCAAACGATCCGTTTAGAGCGAGTCTCCAGTGAACTCAACTCACTGATTCAAACGATCCGTTTAGAGCGAGTCTCCAGTGAACTGAACTCACTGATTCAAACGATCCGTTTAGAGCGAGTCTCCAGTGAACTCAACTCACTGATTCAAACGATCCGTTTAGAGCGAGTCTCCAGTGAACTGAACTCACTGATTCAAACGATCCGTTTAGAGCGAGTCTCCAGTGAACTCAACTCACTGATTCAAACGATCCGTTTAGAGCGAGTCTCCAGTGAACTCAACTCACTGATTCAAACGATCCGTTTAGAGCGAGTCTCCAGTGAACTGAACTAACTGATTCAAACGATCCGTTTAGAGCGAGTCTCCAGTGAACTGAACTCACTGATTCAAACGATCCGTTTAGAGCGAGTCTCCAGTGAACTGAACTCACGAGTAAGAAAGAACCGCGAGATCTTGTGAGTGCAACTGACGCTGCGAAAAGTAAGTTACTAATGTCGAATTTTAGGATTAATTATTGTAACTGAAAATCATATTTACGTCAAATCTGCTGTAAAGGGTGATCTATTTAAGCCCGCTGAAATGCTTGAATGCAAACAGATCGATGACAGTGTCTCTATGTTTTAGGTCAAAAAACGAAACATTAAAATAACAGATTAAATAAACGTTCATATTCCCCGCTGCTGTAACGTTAGCACTTTTATTAAAATGCTACGCATCTAGCCCTATGTTTTATATTGTTTATCAACAGTATAATTGTGATATTGTTTAGATCATCTAGCCGAGTTGACAGATACTAATGTTTATTCATAACCATGTGAAAATAAGTAAATATTGTTAGCTGATGCTAACTGTCTAGCTAGCAAGCTTGCTGGTGCTAAGTTGAGGACATTTTTAGATATAAAGTCCAAATATTTTTATCCAACCACCTAGATAGATTACATCAAGGATGTGATGTTCAGAACATGGTAACTACAGTAATTATCAGAGCGGGAAGTGATGCCCTCTGGGGGCATTTGGCCAGGGAGACAAGGTTTGAGAAGAAAAAAAAACATTATGAAAATATAATTATATTTTCCTTAAAATGTTCTTCCTTACTTCAGGCCTTATTCTCATGTCATATATAACTGTGACATTCTGCAAAACAACAAACATTAAAACACTTGTTTCTTACTGGTGAAAATGAGATGGTCAGATCAGTTTTCTCTCAGGTACATCACAATATAAGCTTCACGGTGAACATGACTGCATCACTCTCGTCAACATAGGCCATATCAACAACAACATATATCTCTTGACTCCATATAGTTGTTATTTTGGGAAAATCCTATGGGATGATATTAGACTCAAAATGATTAATAGATGCATGCACAATTATCCATGTACTGCACAGATTTTATGCATCTTTCTTACTAACCACGAACAAATTGTCTTTCAATTTGAGTCTGTGGAATTCAGGATTAAATGATTGTGCAGCGATTTTAACAAATACAGACATGTTTGAGCATAAAAATGTTGTGATCTGCATTAATATATCATAAATTGCTCATGCAAAAAGGAATCCGTGCATATGTGGATCAGGTGACACACGTGCATTTATTGACATCTTGTTTGCATTAATATTGTTCGGTTCATTTGGATTTTGAGACTTCATTTTCACAGTTTGCAGTATTTCACGACGCCCACACACACAACTACCAATGAACAAAGCCCAGTGCAATTCATTAACGTGTACACGATTTGAAAAATTCGCAAATGTGCATCACTACACTGAAACAAATGCATTTCAGCCAGTGTCTGCAGCGTTAAGAATTACATCAATGTGCAGCCTTTTATACAAATATAGACTTATTTTTTAATACAAATGTTATAGTTTGTATTAAACTATCATAATTTGTGCATGCAGCGATTAAAATGTGCATTTGTGGATCAGGCGACGCACGTGCATTCATTCACATCTCTTCTGAGTCGATTCTATTTGATTCATTTAATTTTGAGACTTTCGTTCCGCCCGTTTAGCCTTGCCCAATCCACACGCACACAGCTCGCGATCCACACGCAGCTGAGCCGAAGAACATCAGCGACCACTAGATGGCACTAGGTCGCTGATGTTCTTAGGCTCAGGGTACAAAGAGTTTTTTTTTATATCCATAGTTTATTTTTAACAAAAGATGCAAACAGCCTAATCATGATTTTCACTTCAACCCCCAGAAAGAATCCGAGGAGCAGAGGCAAGTTGCCCCTCCGCCAATCCCAAAAAGGGTGTGTTTAGGCCTTGGCAAGCCAAGGGGGAGCCGTGTAGGGCGGCCCAAAGCCCCAGCTACCGGTTATAGTAATAATAGTAATTGGTTACACATCATTGTCAAGAAATCAAGTTGTGTTGCTGGTAGACTTAAGTAACATGTACTTGTATCCAGATAATGAGCTCATTATAATGAGGTTGAACCATGTGGAATATGTTTATGCAGTATTTGATTTGATAACTCAGTTGTATTGCATCCACAGGTTAATTGTACTATTATTGCCATTTATTATTTCCAAGTTCTGTTGTTATTTATTTTTTAAATGTAATTTCCCCGTATTTGAAATGTATAGATATGTAGATTCAGCCAGAAAAGTATGCATTGGTGGTCTAACTTGGTTTTATTCCTCTGTGTGCTGTTGTAGTTACACACAACCAGATCGGGAACTACCTGCTCACTGAAGAGCTTCCTGCAGCCAGTCTTGATCCTCAAGTGCAATCTGGTCAAATATGGTCAAATACATTTGAATTATTATTAGGTAATTTTCTGAGGCAGATCTGAAAGCAGGCTTCACACAAATCCTGGAACACCTGTATCATTGGAGACTAGATTGCCATTAATGTAAAATCCTGGCAAAAAATGTAAAAACTCGAAAGCTTGCCAGACCTCCCATGCCTAGTTACGGGCTGCTAAGCCACGATTGGCCTGTGGCGGTTTTCGGGCGTGGCTTAGCGAAGGGTCAGTTGTACCCACATCAACTGCTTATAAATCAGCAAAGCCATAAATTGTGTCCACAATGGGCTGAGTCCTATTATTGAACCACTTTTTTGTAGTAGTTTCAATTTTGTCCCAATGGACTTCCGTCTTAATTTTCACGTTGATACAATTTACCCTGATCCATGTTTCAAAGTATGCTGGATTTGGCCCTAGACTGTGGGAAAGTTGATTTGGAAAAGTTCTGAAATGTATGTTAATGACAGCATTGGCAAGATATTTACCCATTATTATGAAATCATGGGTCTGCATAGAAATGGTCGTTTGTCAATAAAATTAATATTTGTCTTTGCAGAAAAAAGCATGGAGAGCCTCTCTGCTATGGTGTCTGACTCCCCTGAAATCCAGAGGGCATCATCATCATGGACTTTCAGGCAGCAGCAAGCCTCACAAAGATGGAAGGAGGCAAGGCCATTCCACCTTAAATGCCTAAAATCATTAATTGATGTCTTCATGTTTCGGATAAACTGCATGTTTATGGTGAAATCAGGGCTGTTTCAAAGAGTTGATTCAATGACTAAACTGGTTCATTGATGTCGTTCCTAGATGCAGAGAGTGTCTACCAGATCAGTGATTCTGTGAAACCTGCGATGCCAAGAATCACAGGAGATGGCCACTCCACGATAGGGAGTCAGTCCTTGAGGGCTTTTTAAAGCTATTCCATCATCCACATATTTTGTAAGAGGGGAGGGAGGATACAGCTCACATGACCAAGCTAGGTAATCGCAAAACTCTTTTGTATTCTTGTCTAATAAATCTAGTAGGCTAATTTTGTGTTCATCTTTCCTTTGCTAGCTTGTATTTTGCCAACGGTGAGAGTGACTCAAAAAAGTCCCTGTGAAGTCCCCAGCATTACTGTGTCACCTGGCAAAGCGGTCATTTTAATTTCCATCAATGGTAATATTTCTAAACTCTGATCTTTTTTCAATATTCAGCTTTTTTCCCCTTTTTTTGGCTTTGCTTTGCAATGAAAATAACAGTACTCAAAAATGACAGAATACATCTTGTCACTATGATAAACCAACAAAAATATACTTATTTGAACTATGCTGGTATGATTCTACTCAAGATGTAGCCCAAGCGTCTTAAAGTGTGCCAGCTGATTGTTTCTAAAAGCTCAGGTATCCATGGGTTTGTTTTCTTATAACCCAAGGGCGTTATGACATGCACCAGCCATTGTTTGCATGCCAAACATGCCAGCAGCAGTGGGCTCCAGAGTTCATGGACCTCATAAACAGTGGATACTGGCCAGCTTCCACCAGCTCTTCTACTTTGTATTCCAGTGTGGTGGGCGGGTAAGTGTTCACCATATTATTGAATTGTTTAACATATGCAGATATCTCCGAAGTAACAATTAATATAATGCATCTTTCAGTCAGGACCAGTGTGCGGGGACACGCTGCAGCGCAGCTTCCTGGAGTTTTCCTATTGTGCTTTTGAGGAAGATAACCTGCGGTGCACCTTTCACCTGCCCCGCTTGCACCCCAGACATGCTGGCAATCTCTGTGGATGGCAACAGGAAGCTATACCGGTTTCTCCGAAACGGAAGGTGATATTTTTTTCTTCCAGTATAGATTGATCAGGATTTTTTCGTTTTGTTTCTTCCTCAGCTCCGACTCTTCGTTTTTTTAAGGGGCATTTATCGCAGAAGACACATATGTGTCTGCATTTGTTGATGTCTTGCATAAAGCTGTGAAACAGGCAGGTTTCAAATGATTTGTTAAATAAATTGCTTTGACAGCCCAGATTTTCTGCCCACAACTTCAAAATACAAGGTGTATATACAGTATATTTATAGTGTTTCATTTACATCACAGCTACCTGGACAAGGCAGATGTGGGAGCTCCTCGTGGACAGCAGCGAAGGAGACTTCTAGGAGGACCTTCAAGTTGGACGAAGAGGGCATGGAGGTTGCGGTGTGTTTCCTCCTTAAAGCGCTTAATATGTTCAGAGGTGAGATTATAATAAATTGTTTGCTGTTAAATGTAACTTTGTACTGTTGTTATTTGTATGTCGCTTTGGACAAAAGCTAAATCCCATAATCATATGGAGAAGCATCTCAGTTATCACTATTAGTTCAGCTTATACCACTGCTTGGTTGAGTTTCCCATTATGATGCTCTCTTTAGACTGTACAATAATAGGATATTTGCATTTCTAATACAATGTATATCCCTAGGTGAAATCTTTGCCTACCCCATGTATCTGCACAAGGAGTTGATGAGTTCAAAGCCAAGGTTTATCACCATGGATGTAATGTAAATACTGGCCATATTTACACAAATCAGCAAACATCCTTCCTGATCTCCAGGGGCTAACATCAATCAGGCCTTTCCTGAGCGTCATGCACGCTACAGCACATTCCACTAAGTGTGAGGTATGTTCAGTGTTTATTATGTTTAACTGTATCATCGGAAAATAAGTCCCTCTGCTGCGCGTCAGGGTCCGGTTCGCCTTGTCGTTACTTATTATCCAATAATGATAATTACATTATCCTTACATGTCTTCTTACTTCTAGATTACATGGAGTGGCAAAAACCAAGAAGGAGCAGGGTCAGCTGCGGGGGAGGAAGTTGAACAGGTGAACAGCTACCTCTCCCGTTGTGCTTTAACGACTAAATACATGTCGAAAGGAGGTGATTGTAGTATTTCTCTTCTAATGTAATTTTTTATTGCATGACATTCACTCAACATTTACTCTCAACAGCACGTGTGGATATGCTTACAATCCATGCTTTGGCCTGGAACTACAAAAAAATCACAACACTACATCGGGCATTGTCTGCAAGATATGTGAAGGTGTGTTCTCTGTAAATGGTTTCAATTTCTAGAAAGCAGTTGAAAAACATTACACTGACCCTCTAATTTTGGTGAGTTATAACAAATATTACAAAGCAAGTGGGTATGTCATGGTAATTTGGATTTGTTTTTCACTTTTCACTTACAGACAAGCGAAACAAGGGCCTTTCCTGTCTCTGCAGAAGACGACTGTCTGAAGTTTGGGATACGCTGAAAGAGGTGCTCCTTCAATACAAGGCTGTTTTAGGCCCTCAGGGCTCTGCTATAGAACTGGAAGATAAACAGGAGAATGAAAGTGATTTCAGCAGTCCAGACACCAGGGGAAATGAAGAGGAGGAGTGCAGGTAATGAATATGTGAAAAGTGTCATTTGAATACCCTTCATTAATGTAACCTGTCAAATTGAGTAAAGATCAGATTAATACTACATTTGTTTTCCAGAGTTTGAATAGGGACATGTTTAATGTCTACTCCTTGGTCTGTTTGTGTCTGTGTCTCTCAGTGAGGAGCTACCGGGCAGGTGTCTGTAATCGCTTGATTGCGTCTGGGCAGTCTAAAAGGACTTCATGGCTGCTATTCCGGGTTCCTTCTCTCATGTATCACATTGTTTTGCTTTTTGTTTGCCTTTTTGCCATATGACTGATTACGCCACACTTTCATTTCATACCATATCATTTACACTGATTATTACTTATTTCTCATTTTTCATCTCGCATATTTACTGTAATAAATCACTATTTTTTGTATCTTTATCCACGTGTGGTCTCCCATTTCATGTTGCCTGGGCAAAAAGGAGCCTGGTCAGGGTTACACTGTTGTTCCATTTTTCTGGACTTGTAAGGTTTATATATGAGCTAAGTAAAATCACCGTACAAAAACCTTACACATTCACTGATTCTATAGCGCCTTCTAGAAATCTACATTTCTCCAATCTCATGCTCCGCCTCCTGACAACACACAAGCAGCTCAAAAATATGCTCTCTGGATTAAATGCGGATAAAAATGCTCATTTTTTGTGGATTAAATGCGCATAAAACATACATCAAATGTATATGCTAATACAGAGCAGCACTACAGGCATTAAATAATAATAATATTAATAATACATTTAATTTGTATAGTGCTTTTTAAGACCATAGAGCAGTGTTTCCCAACCCTGCTCCTGAGCTGATGAGTTGAATCAGGTGTGTTAGATTAGGGAGACAAAGAATATGTGCAGTGCTGGGAGTCCTTCAGGAGCAGGGTTGGGAAACACTGCCATAGAGAGTACTGTTGCAGTAGTCCAGTCTGGAGGTGATGAGGGCATGGATGAGATTGATGCATTGGACAGTTAGTTCATCAGTATAGAATATGGGGCTATGTATGCAGTATGATGCACCGAAGTTAGCAGGAAGATGGAACATGTCTTAATTCATATGAATTGACATGCACAGGCTTTTAGCATATGGGTTACAGTTTACATAGCCCCATATTGTAGACTGAGGAACCAACTTTACAGGTGCTACATTTTGGCCTATTTACCAATGAGGGACAGCTGATTCAACCACCACAACCATATATTTTTCTAAAAGCCTATAGCCTGTAAATGTTCTGTCAATGGTTGGATAATTATTTAGGAACTGGTGGACCCTTGACTTGCCAAAGCAGGTCAGCTATGAAACTGGATATATTTTAGCAAAACATATACATCTGAATTTATTTTGCCAAAATTGCACATATCTTTATGTTCTATGGTCGTGATTATTGTTCACGACATGCTCATGAAATTGTACTGTATCTCTGCATATGATATGCCTGGTGTGTGTGTGTGTGGTAATAAAATGACATATGTTATTTAACCAGATAGAAGGAAGCATCTGAGGAGATTTTACTGCCCCTGGACCCCAGGTTATCTCAGTAGAGCCCACCAAAGGTATAAAAATAGCACATTCAAAAGGGCTTGAATCCTTGAAACACTGGTCAGCTCTTTCTGAAGTGTGTTATGCTAATTAAGATATGGTTTATAATGATTATATCTGTTATTGGTCCATCTCATGTACAAATATGTTATATGAACCACAGCATACAATGACAAACAATAAAAACAGTGTAATTATACAAAATATATCAAAAATGTGTACTTCTGACCCCTGTTGCTAGGCAACACCCTGTACAGCTTGGCTAAAGAACAATGAATAGGCTGCATGAAACTACAGAAACTTATCATTTAATATGCATTCAATTATAATGCATAAGAATCATGAAATTGTTATCACCCAATTACGCACTGAGTCATTGTTAGAAGGAAATAATTTGTATTGTTACTTATGCTATGGATTATCAATACATGAACATTGAGTCAGAGGAAGAGTGTCCACTCCACACACATTGGGTGCACACCCGGAGTAGTGGGCATACTCTATTTGACTGTAAACATCAACACCCATCAAATCAACTCAGATCACAAACTGCACAACTACCTTTAACAATAAAACACTGTTAACGTACTACATTTAAAATCTATTCCATGTTTATTAATGTAATGCATACTAATTTCATTTACAGACATTGCTTGCTTCTTTTAATTAATTTGTACTTTGTTGAATGTTGTCATCTATATGAAAGTGACAAAAGTATCATAATTATTGTCTTCTCTATGCATATATGTATGAAAGTGACAAAGATATCTCAATATTTTGCAAAAAATTTTATTTAATATACATTTAATGGAAACTACAGGGATGCAAGCAGATGAAAGGTGGAAAACAGGAGTGTGTGTGTGTGTGTGTGTGTGTGTGTGTGTGTGTGTGTGGTGGGGATTGTGTTTAGGCTTAACAGGCTGTTTGATTGGACAGCCGTGTGGTAAAAGCAGCACCACCACCACCATTGTCCACTGGAGCATTCTCATCGTCTCGGGTCTTCTACAGTCTCACCACCACAATATAACAGGAGAGCCTAAAAATCTAATTGGAAAAATAGATTTATGCCCAAAATGCCGGTCATTATTGGGAAATAAGTCCCTTCAGGACGAAGCAAGACCTGTTTGCCTTGTAGGGAGTTATTTTCAATATAATGACTGGCGTTCTGCACATAATCCTTTACTTATTAAATTACTACAGTCATTCACAGAGATATTGTGTGGCTGTGAAATGAAGGTGAAAGATGTACTTACCAAGGATCAACGACCAAACAGTGGAGTGGGACTACTACAGGGAAGTGGGGCACGACAAAGACCGGCTTCTTCAGCTTGCTTCTGGTAGGGGGACAAATATGTAATGCTCAGCTGACATTTTCCAGCGGGTGTACAGAAGGTGGTAAAGTAAAACATTGAGGATGTCCAAAACAGTACAACACTTACTTATCTACCTTACCAGGGACCACTGATGGAACTGCAACCAAATAATGGAGAGGGACCACATCAGCCAATCAGGAGAAGTGACTGGTAAAACATCAGTAAAGGGGACAGATGTAAGGTCATTTAAACCACCAAGAATAACAAGTTTCAGCTAAATCAATCACACACACACAACCCCCCAAAATAAACTAAATTAATAAATATTGTAAATAATCACACTACATCACCTTCTATTGTATGAATGTTGGAAACTGCCATGCATATTACATATGGAAACGTGTTTGTGATGACCATTATGGATATTGCACATTCATTTTAAATTATTAACACTGTCATTCGTGAGTTTTTTTTTAATTTTTTTATTTACAATAAATTGCATCTGACTTACAGCAAGTACAGAGTCCTGCTTCCATTTGTGCACGCATTTTGCTCGGTTCAATAATTTACTGACCTCTTGATAAACCTCTTGATCAACATGTTTCTGTATGGAGTTAGGCATTCTTGAATTATCCAGTTCTGAAATGGCAGGAAATGTTGAACATCTGCCATCTTCAACACAGGGCTTGTAAACAACACTTTACTTTGTATAGAAATATCACAAAATTACTATACAAAATACTTTATTGAATATACAATGTACAATAAAAAATAAAACAACATACTGTATATTACAAAATGAATTAACTGAAACAAATGACTCCTTGGGCTCCCAAGTAGGAGTCCACCGTTTCCCACTGAAAACAGAAGGGAGACAATTACGTTACACGTGATATTTCAATTATTCGATTGGGAATGATAACTTCAAACACATTTGCACATTCTTCAAAACAGGTCTAGGTAAACGCGATTGACTTCAACACGTGTGTGAGAGTGAGGGTGAAACAGAGAGTCAGAGCAGTCTTATTTCTGTATTGGTCATATAGTAGAACACATACCATGCTGCACAAGGCTCCCAGTCAATCAGCAATTCTGTTTGGCCCTATGACAGGAACAACAATACAAGCTTACATATTTCTTGCATCAGGCTTTGGTAACAGCCGCCATGTTTCCCGTTTCATGTTTTACCATGATATTTAAAGTATTTTAGTCAAGAGACTGTAGTATATACTGTATACAATGTTTACAATATTTACATTGTTTGACTATTTGCCAGCTTTACTTCTGTGATTGACAGGTATTTTAACTTAACATCTTGACTTTAGTTTGAGGTAAACAGAACAAATAAAGAGTAGTATGGTGTTCTGTTATGCATGTCTTACCTTTCTCACGCTTTCTTTCAGAGCACCCCTAACTGGATAAACACCTAGGCCTGTGTGGTAGGAGCAATCTGAAGGCATCAAAACTCAGATTAGGAACACAACAACATCATTAACATATTCAGGTCAAGCATTCACATCAAACTGATCAAATATCAAGTCTGAATGCAAATGTATTAAGTCATTTAAACTTACTTTTATTTTTGCTTTTATCCATTTCTGCCTCTGTGGGATAGAAAAAACAGACATATATCCACTCAAAAAAGGCAAACAATTCAAAAACGGTCTTGCTCATCATAGTATTTATTACAAATATCAATATCATTAAAAAAACCTGACAAATGCAAAACATGCCTGACTTCCGCTTTCTCTTCCCTGTTGACCCTGTGGTTTTTCCCTAGTTGCTCCAGAGGCGTGCGACCTCTGACATATATAGCAATTGTACGTCGCTTTGGATAAAAGCGTCAGCTAAATGAATAATGTAATACATGTTCATTAAAACAGGCACACACTCACTTGCTCGCTCACACACACACACACACACACAGAACAATACGCACACAAACCCTCATGTGTAACCTATGTCATACCACAAAAATGATCATGAACACCCAATCAGAACTAAATCAATCGGTTGAGAAGTTGCCCAACAAAATTGCTGAAAAAGTTGTTGGATAGAGTACATACCATACTCTTTCTTATGTGTGCAATAACCTCCACTGTAACAACTGACATCATTAGCTTAGCTTGGCCAAATCACAGGAGTACTTGGGCCAAGCTAAGCTAATGATTTCAGTTGGAGAACTAGCCTTTAGCTTACATGCTAGTCGGCCCCTCCAACTTCAGTTGAATTAGGCTAATAGGGGGATATGTCAAACTGGGATGTTGCATGCAAATACAAAAAAATTATATGTCCCTCCCTAATCTAACTCTCTAGTAGACAGCAAGTGAGCGAATTAACCAAAACATGGCAGAATGTTGCTTTAAGAGCTTTAAAAGTTAGCAGTAAGAGTTACCTTTTTTAGGTAGATATATTTCACCCGCCTCCTCCACATCAGGGCTTTCCAGCCCCGCCTCCTACACAAGGATTTCTGGCCCCGCCTCCCCTGAGGTGCCCTGCTCGTCACAGGGGGTGAGGGTCAGGGTGAGGACAGTGTCTTCACTCGCCTTCCAACCTGTTCAAATTTGATTAGAAAAAAAAGTAGGAATGAGGCTGAACTATAATGTATTATAAAAATTCAAACAGGCATATTATTTGACATTCCCGCACACAAGAATTTTAAGACTATATTTCTTAGCTTGTATGCATTTACATATTTCTGAAACACAGGCAAAAAATGAGCTATAGGCTATTTTTCACACTGGATGCAAGTTTACATGATTTTGGTTAAGGCATGAATAGCTAAAGGTGAAACAATGGGGAAAACAGGGAAACTTGGTACAACATACACCAAATATCGAACTGGCATCTAAAGAAAACCCAACTATGTTTTACCAAATTTTCAGACTACACTTGGTAACCTATATTAACAAGGCTATGTGTTGAACATGGCTGGAATTATAACCTTAAAACACCAGAGTATTGTTTATTTATTTATTTTTTGACTTGCCTTGTTTGCCACGATTGTCTCGTCCATGTAACCAACATTCCACAACGTTGAAATGTAATAAGGATGTCATTTGTTGTATAAACTATAAATATTTGATAAGTGCTGAAAAAATAGGGAAGGGTTGACAATCAACTGTACACTGTATGGCGACTTAAAAAAATATACGGTACATCTCACCTGCACAAACCAACTCATCAAATGCTGTTATTTTGCTGAGGTGTTGTGTAGCCAGCGGGTCCAGCTCGCATCTTGCGGTGAGGGAAGCTATTTAAGGCCATTGCCTTCCTTCTGAAGGAGGAGGAGTGGCTTGTAGCCCATTGCATGTAGCTTCTCAAGCTGCAAAGACATTTATTTGTAAAGGATAAAAAATGTATGTTATCAAAAAACCTGAGTTGTTGTAAGACCAAACATTGACAAAAAACTGCGCATTATTACATGTCATATTATACTAAGTTCCTCTGATCATATTGACAGAATTTGAATGCACTTATGACCAGCAAAAGCTAAATTACTGAGTCATCCTCAAAAATGAATTTTCTATTTTGTCAAATTTACTGTGTATGAAAAATAATCTCTGGCTTGAATTTGATGTTAGAATTATTAACAGATCAGGACTCAATGTTAAATTTTAAAAGTGGTTAAAAGTCAAAATCTGGTTGCCACTTCTGGTTGCCACTTCTGGATGACGGTGGGGAGATCATTCCACCAGCATGGAGCCGTGAATGAGAAAGTTCTGGAGAGTGATTTTTTGGCAAAGTTCATTAATATGCCTTTCAAGTTAACAGTCAGTGACCTTAATGGTTAAATCTGCTGGCCTGTTCCCAAAAGCCATAACCAATTTGAGCTTACACAGGCACTGACTCCACACTTACCCCCCGATCCCCGGACTTTCTTCTACCCACCTACTGTGCAATATTTAACATTTAATACTTTTGATAACACTGATATTCTGTGCAATTTCATTACTGTTCAATATTTAATACTTAATACTTCTGATACAATCAAAATCACACAGTATACAAACCATATTTATCTTTCTATTTTAATGTATATAGCTTCTCAGAACTGTGCACCTTACACCCCCCCCCCTCTTTTGCAATAATTATTTTTTAATTATTTTATTCCTTGTTGTTACATTTCTCTTACGTACATGTTGACACTGGAAAAGGAGTTGCTTCAATCTCGTTGTATGTGTATAATAACAATAAAATTGATTCTATTCTATTCTATTCTATTCTATTCTATTCTATTCGGAAGAATCTGTGTTTAAAGTTAAACTCCACTTTTAACAGTAGTACCTAAATTCCTTATTAATATTACATGAATGCCATGACTACATTAAATTCATCACATACTACTGAAAGGGGGAATCACATGCTCAATTTAAGTCCGTTTTTCAATAAAGATTTACCTGGCCTGCAACTGGACAGTTTTTAATTTTGGAGCACCGTGTGTTTGAGTTTAATAGGCCTGCACTGGGCTTTAACTGTGAGAAAGAGCACCTTCAAGTTGCATTTGGTGTTTAAACTCTGTTTAGAGGTCGGTAAACCCTATATTTCAGAAATCTGGTTTAAATCACTCTTTTCAAAAATAAAAATAAAAGCATTTGAAAAATATATTATGATCTTCTGTCAAAAATGTCACTCAATCAGGACTGGTAAGTGTGGCGCCCCTATTAAAAAAGGTAGTGTTAATTGTACACACCAAAATGATGGCTTCATCCCGCATGGCTGCCTCATTGTGGTTTTTAATATTGCCAAGCCACTCCCCCTTCTTCATATCAAGGGCCTGCAGCCTCTTCATCAAACGAGCCTTCTTGGGCTGCTCTGCCCCACAGGCCTTACAAACCTTAGTGGCACAGGGCATGACCTGGGGGGCAGTTGGGGCATTTCTTTTTATTAGAAACCATGTTGTCTGAGAAAAAAATGAAAGAAAAAAGAGAAAGTAATTTATGTATAATATAGGCTACCCATAGAAACATTCTGAATTAATATCACACTATAGGATTTAAAATCACACTATGCAAGGGATGCCATGTGCTTTGTTAATTTCAATGGTCAAATTCTCTTAATCAGTCATTCTTCTGAGTTTTGAACTTTGTTCGTGATGACATTGTGATAAGGGTAAACATTTCTCTGATTTTTAACTGCCATTTACACAATAATACAGTGTGTCTGAGTGTGTGTGTGTTGCCCAGATGAGAGACAGAACATAGTCCTATTGATAAAGGAAAAATGTGACAATTTAATGTCTACTGCATGCCAAATGTTAATATCACATTATTAAATTACACGAAAGCGAAAGGAAGAGTTGAGAAAATGTTTGTGAACTAGTAGGCTACACTAACATGTGACATGCTAGGACATGCAGTTAGCACTTTATAGGGTTTTATATCAGACAAATGGAAACACTAAAGCAGTGTCACAAAGAGTTAAAATAGGGCATAAGGCAGTCATGACAATACCCCAGCAACATACTTGACTAATACTCTTTTGCATACATATTTCATCGAATTATATAGGCTACTTGTTCATGAGGTTGCCAATAATTTTAGCCTCCCTTACTCAACGACTCCAGAGGAAGTAGTAGCGCCGTCATCCGGATATTGTTGTGCAAAAAAAAAAACATTGCGAAAAATTAAATTAAACAAATTAAATTATCAGGACAACAGAAGAAACTCACTAGAACTGTAAAAAAATTTCGGCGCTTAACTTACTGTAACAAAACTGAGCAACATACTGTATTTCTGGTGACAAAAACACAGAATAAATGTTTTTTTTGCTGTAAGATTCGCAATGGTTCTTTTTTTTTTTTTTCTTTTTTTAAATTACAGAATTCAATATCAAGTCCTTGACACATTACTTTTACACATTTTCACAATTAGTAACAATATAAAAAGAACCAAAAAAAAAAAAAAAGAAACTAACTTAAAATAAAGGGCATCACAAACGTATGTTAAATTAATTTAGCAGAGAGGGCTACAGATCTTTGGGCTTTTCAGTTTCTTAAAAACTTTAGACTCTAAATATATTGTAAAGGCTGCTTGTGAATGCGATCGCCTATAATTACTGTCGTTAATGAGCCGCTGATCGCTGTCAGGTTCTGTGATATGAATGCATTGCATTGTGGGTAATGGGCTTAGAATGAGCCCCGCTCGGCCCGTGTTCTGCTTACTGTAATATTTCACCGGTAATAATATTATTACAATAAAGAAATGAATCAATACAATGATAACATCTAAATAAATGTTGATAGATGTAGCGTTATAGTTTTACAAATATCAATAAACAGCAAAGCAATCCAGCTTCGAAATAATAACCGAAAAAGAGCGAAATAATAATACATAATTAATATACAGCCGTCACTCCCACCACACGCATCACGCGCTCGGCGTAGAGCACCAAAAACAGCCTAATGAAAAATCAATAATCATAGTCAATAATTATAATGCCGATATTATTTCAGTATATATTATTAGGCACCTTTCAGGCATAACAAGAGTATTTAATTGCTCTAGAGATGGTGCCCCCAACAACTCGATATCCCATCAAGCCCAGGGGTCCGCAGCACCTGACGAAGTTTGACTTTGACCGTAGGAGGTATATAAAAGACTGGAAAACTGTCTTTATGTTTAAAATCTATTATGGTTAGGGCACCAAAATGTCTAGCAGCAGCACTGCACATATATAAACCGTGATAAGATCTCGTGATAAATGTTGATTAAACAGCTTCTCTGCTGCAGCCCGACTGTTGCATCCAATGGAAATGCATTAGTTTAAAAAACGTGCTGGAGTTACGAAAATAACGAAATAAACGTGTCCCTGCCATGAATAAATAGATTAAATTATGTGACTAAATCACAAACTGCCTGACACTGGGTTGTTGAATCACCATACAGTTTATTGGCTCCACCAAACCTGTAGGTAGGAAGGCTACCTATATACTAAAATCACAGTAACGTTCACAGCGCCACTCAATGTTACAAATGAGAATAACATATCACCTTATTAACACATTTTGGCTCCTTGTGAGTGTTTGGAATACTTTGACAGAATGTAATACTTCACAGCTGGCGTGGAGGAAGCCCCGCAGCATCGTAGACGGACAGACTGGATGGTCCAAGAGGCAAGAGATAAGAGCAGTCAGAGAAGTAAGAGAGCAGGAGAGAGGTCCTTTAACTTCTGTGGAGGTCACACCTCCAGTGGGTGGCCAATGGTAACTTCAGCTTTTGGTGAGAAAGTTTATGACTCTTAGTCTTTACATGACATTTTGTAGGGATACACCAAAATTAAAATTCTGGTCCAAAACAAACCGAAAAATTTGGATGCACTTGGCTGAAAAAAACCAAACACAACATATGATTAAGCATATACATATGATTAAGCATATAAATCATCAGTTTGTTGTTTTACACACGTGCAGACAGAAATTATTTCCTACATGACATAGTCGTGAGATTCATAATAAATCTTCAGACACGCCCATAACAACAAAAGACAATACTTTATTGAACCTTTTCTGATAAGAAGTGTGTGCTGCAAACGCCAGTATTTTTGACGATTGTTTCTGTCCAGTCCGATTGGTTTATCTCGTTTAACCACAGCTGTCGTCAGTTTTTTTGTCTGGCAGTGGCAGCAGTGTTAAAATTTCAATATTTCAAAATTCTGACTTTATTCTTGCAAATCCTAGATTTTATCTCACAATTCTGGTAGGAAAAATCAACCCGTCATTCTCTCTTTTGAGTTTATATCTCACACTTCTGGTGTTTTTTCCCCTCAGAATGGACAAACTCGCTATTGTTGAGTTAAATCGAGTTATAAAGTCCGAAATACGAAATATAAAGTTGTATTTGCAAGAAAAAAAGTCTCAAAAAAGAATTGTGAGACAAAATAGGTAATGTTAAATCTTATAGGTTTAAATAGTATTTAATGCTGTAACTGTAGGGCAAATATAATATGTTCCCTATGAACTGCATATGTGAATATTATGTAGACCAATTATTTAAATCAAATGTATGCTTTAAAAGTATCCTATAGTAATTATAGCAGGTTTCATTCATTAGTCTGTCCGTTTAAACGTCTGCATTTAGCTTCAAATGGTGTTTTTGACAACAGTATTCTATAAAAATTTTTTTTTGCATCCGATTCTGACATCCAAAGACACAACAATAAATTTTATCTCTTATTCTGTGGATTTTCCCTGTTTCACTCCTCTTGTTACCGTGCGTTTCTACCGCCACAAAGTAACTGTGACGTCTACACTAAATTGGTCTATTAGCGGCTGTTTCTATGGGCCACTATATGTATCTAATACAAGTGAATCTAATACTAATGCATCTTTAACACTAATTCATTTTCACATTTCTAAATGTATTTGTTAATCTTTATAACTGAACCAGTATTCTTTCTGACAGCCATGGCAGTCTTTCATCATCTTGGGCTGGTGTCTCTGGCCGTGCTGATGCTGGCGTCTCAGCTGGACTTCACCAGTGCTAATGTTCGAGTGTTTGCACTCTAAAAACTGCAGCGTTAAAAGCAACCCAATTTGGGTTATTTTCACAACCCAGCGCTGGGTTATTTTAACCCAACAAGTTATGTTTAACTCAGCATGCCGGGTTGCTTTTTTATGGTTTAAAATGACTACATTGCTAGGCTAAAGTGATCCCAAATCGAGCTAGGCATTAAACCTACAAATCTTGTTCATTTTAAAATCACACAAAGAATGACTTTCAAAAGGTAAATATTTATTAAAAACAAGAGAAAACAGTCAAAAGTAACATGCATGTAAGAATAAATGCAGAAAAGTATGGCATTAACAGCTACGGAGTTTATAAATAAAGCACTGAACAATTGATGAATAACTTTTGATAAAATTTTACTTTTTTAGGAAAATATATTGTATATTATGTATATTTTAGGAAAATATATTGTATAAAAATATACAAAAACACTATTATACAATAATTGTACAATTAGTTAATACTTAAGTTCTTTATAAACTATTCTGGCATGGCAGTACACAAATAAACCACAACATTAACACTGATATTATAACATTCAACCGATGCATGTGTGTGAAAGAATGTGAGCATGTGTATGAATGACAGCGTGTAAACTCCACTTCTACTAAACACATTTAACATTTTGTTTTTATACACTTACAGTTTGTTTCATAGTCCATGAATAATGATCATGCATCACTGTCCATTTTCATGATCTCTTTAGCATAATTTATGTAGTCATGAAGAAGCCCCATCAGCACAGCATCCAGGGCAGCGTCCTCCTTTAAAACCACTGTTGCATCAGTTTGGGGGAAATGTCATTCTCCTCTTTGACCAGCATTCATCCCAGTCACCGCCTGTTCTTCATCAGTGGCCTAAAAAGAGAAAAACATTGGAAAAAGAAAACATTTAATTATCAAACTATCCATTTTCAGACAGAGGTGCATCCACATCAGTAAGGACAGGTAAATAGTCTGTTTTATAATTTCATCTGCTTTGTGTGGTTGTTTAATGTCTGTCTACCACAGCGCTCTAGAATGCTATAATGACATGTAATATTGTTTAAATCAATATATTGCTTTCAGAAAGCTATTTCTTTACTGACACATTAAAACAGACATGACATTCACATACCTCACATATTTCCATGTACGAGGGCTGCTCTTTAACCGTCTATTACACCTCAAAAGGAGCAGATAATGTAAAATCTTATGTCAATATGACATAAGATACTCACGGACGTTATATTAAAAACTTAAACACACAAGAAATGCACCTATATAAAGCTCTCTGATATATGTTTCCAAATATTTCGTTTTTCAGTATCACAACATTGCATGAATCTGATTTGTTAGACATCTACAGAAGCTCTTATTGAGAATTATCATGAGCATTAACAGAGGTTTAGATGTTGGTATGTGTTTCATTTGGAGTCAGATGGTAGGGATGTAAACGATGGGTTAAGTGTGGTGTGTTTGAGCGCTAACGGTGTGTGTGCACCCACAGCTCCTTAGCAGGTAAGAAAACTGAAACAATAAGGATGTATGTAAACCAGTGCTGCTCTGTCACACAGCCTGTGCTATAAGTTGGTCATTTTATGCAATAGAGCAAAATAAGGTGATTTGTGTACAGAGTAACAACAGGTTAATTAAGGTCAACTCATATTGTAGGATGCTCTACTGCTCCTTCTGAGTCACATGCATCAATCTGCATCTAATCTCACTTTTTGACTGTCCACAAACCTAGTATTGGGAGCCCATTCATTAAATTGCACATCTTGGATGTCTTCCTGATCTAAAGCCTGAGACACCTCAACAGCTGAAGTCCAAAGACATCAAACTCAGTCTAAGGTGAGTGATGAAAGACAGCTATTTTAATCAACTAATTTGTCCCATTCTATTCAATTTGAAATGATATTTTCCAAAAACTGACTTGTAATCTCATCACTGCATTCCCAGAGATGCTAATGCTGTCTTTATAGTAATAGGACTGAGTCACAGTTGTAAGTCATTATTTTCACAAAGATTCTGATCTGTGATGCTTCTCAGGAGACACCAAACATGTTTGTGTTTGTTTGTTTATTTATAACATGACAGGTGAACAGGTGAAGAATAAAAAAGAAGACATGTCTCTTCAAATAAGAATAAGACAGGATATTGCTGGATACTGTTGCTTGTTTTCATTGTGTCCTGAAATGCCATGCTTTGGCAATAAACTGATTATCATAAACAACACATGTATTTTTCTAGGGATGTGGCATGACCAGGGGATAAATTGTTGCAGTCGTTAATTTAGCCTGATAGCTTGAATCAACTGAAGTATTTCTTATTAATATTTATTTTGTAAGTGTAATCCTCTGGGCTTACTTTAAGACACCAAAACTATTTAACACAGGAAAAAAAAAAAACTATGTGCTTTTCAGGGGTAAAGATATATTTGACCCTGATTCATGCTGCATTACATGCTGGGGACCTTCATACATATGCACAGCACAAAACACAGTATGACGCTGTTTGTTTGTAATACATTTCTGAGATAAATTTCTTAATAAATATATTAAACCGTATTTATTTTATTTTATTTCCATGACAAAAAAAGTTACCACAAAAGAAAAACTGAATGAGTTTATTGAATAATACACATTGGAAGAAAGCTTCACAAAAAATATTTGAAGCAAAGATTTACCAAGATTTGTGAATCCCAGAGGGGTCATTGTTAGATCTGTTAAAATAGAGATCTATTTTTAAATAATTGATGTTTTACATATTTAATTGATTTAGTTTATTACAGTATGTTTATGTCAAACTCTCTCCTTGAGACTGGAGCACTCTGCTGGTAAACTGTGATCTTATCTCATGACTCCCTCTTGAGGGAGAGGGGTCTGTCTGCGGACTGCAAGAGAGGGGCGTAACTTGAAGGGGGCGTAACGTGTAGCAGGGGGTGTAACTTGAAGTTGTCCAAATCACACAGAACCACGCGAGATGTTGAAACGAGATGTTGTTTGAGGGAGGAGATGAAAACAAGGAGCACTTATGACAAAGTGTTTCAAAAAGTCTGGGGAGCATCTGGTAAGTGTCCTACATATATGTAGTTCTAATGTTTATGTAATAATCTAAGAAAATATTTAATTGTTATATTTAACCTGTCACTATGAGTCTGTATGTGTACCTGAAGACAGCTAGCTCAATGGCCATGCTAATTGTGTGTATTTCCATTTCAAGGTAGTTGGACAGTTATAATGTGTCCTTGTGGCATTGTGAACTCAGTCAAATTCAACATAAGAGCTGAAAGCCCACGTGATTATGCAGATATGTTGCTGTCATTCCAACATTTCCCAAACATTGTCATCTATGATTTTGCTCGAGGATTAGTGACTCATACCAACCTACGGGAACCACAGAGACTGCCCTTCAGTCCATATGAAGGAAGAGTGGCGACAGCTACCCCAGAGAACATTTGAATCTGCCAAGAATGGGAAGCTGAAAATAAATTTGCCATGGTTACAGTCGAAAAAAGACCCACCTGATCTTAACGGCCATCCTGCAACTGGTTCTGCAGAGCACTATGCATTGTATGACACGTTTCACCAGTATAACACGAGAGATGAAAAGATGCTCTGAGAGTAATTGGACTTGTGCCTGAGCTATGTGGGTGGATCAACTCTCAGACAGCAGAGCAGCTGTTCTCTGGCATGAGAAAGAACAATTATTTCATGAACTCTTTCTCCCCAGCAAGCCACGTCTTTCTTATGCGTAACATTTTACATCACCACAACGAGAGAGTTAACCAGCAGGCACTGGAGGAGTTTAAACAAGTTTCTCATGGAGATATCACCCTTGACGCATATGGAAAAGCCATTTTGGGTATTTATACTTCGATTTCCTTATTTTAGTACATTTATATTAAGATCTATTCTAGTACAACACCATTCAACAAAACATCACAGAAGGATAACATGTTTAAATGTGTGCCTACGTAATAACAAAATGTTTTCTTATCACTGTCAAATGCTTAAAACTGTCATTGTCTTGCAGTGCATGCGGATATCCCCACAGATGTGGACATGCCAGCCCACTGTGGTGAGCAATGTGAGGCTCTATGAAATCAAACCTCAGGCCCTGTCGCGCCTCACGGACCCTAGGATTGCAACATCCCCTTCAAGAGAGATTGGTATGTTAGTTGTACTGCTTTGTCACAAAGATGTTTTTCTCATATTCATGGTATTGACATTTCTTTTGTATTGTTGCAAAGTGCCAGAGCTTAAAGTTATCAGGCACTATGCCTGATTTTAGACATAGAGCAGTTTTAAATTCACGTATACTTAATTCAATACATTTCCTCCAGGACAACTTTCAAGGCTCACAGATATTTTCTGAAATGCTTTTTGTTTGACACCGCTTGCATTTGTTTGTAATATGTGTAATGTGTAGGTGAATTATGTACTGGATGAGGACAGACCAATGAATGAAATAATCATAAAAGATGGTCAGACGTGCCTCACAAGAGAGAACTTTGTAACCCTGGGACTAAGAAAGGAAATGGATTCAGTGTTGGGGAACGTTTTTAGTTTTGCTTTCGAAGTAATTGCACTTTTTATGGAATTGGGATAAAAAAGTGTTGTATTTACAGGTGAGAAATGCTCGTTTCAGGATCATCAAGGAAATAATTCAGCATCAGGTGTGTGTGTGTCTGTATATACCAATATGTGACACATTCAATTGAAAACTGTCTGAAAATATTGATAGAGATATCTACTACAGGGGAAAGTTGTTTACGTTGTAGATCTCCATATTCCACCAACTTGGCTCTTGCCCTCATCCTGTGACCCGCTCCTCTGTCTTCCAGTAAGTAACCATAATACATTCAACTAATAATGATAACCCTTATATCTTACAAAACACTTTTCAAAACAAAATTGCATCACATGACAAGATAAAAACACTTCAAGGTCATACAACGTGAAGGAAATGCAAAAGAAAAAGTAGCTTCAAATTGTCATTCGAAATTTAAATAAAATCATGTAAAATAAAGATTTAAAGAAAAGGAAAAAGTGTTAAGAAGTGACTTCAAAGATGAAAGAGTGTTGCTAGCATTGTCAAGCAGAGATGAAAATAGCCTTAATCAAAATTAATGCAAATTTGCAATACATTCTTTCGTGTTTAAGTTGGACTCCCAAAAGAAAGATGCCTTGATTTTCCCCCTATGGACCCCAGGGCACTATCTGCTGTGTGTAAGTGAATTTTTAGTATTTATTCCAAAATCACACTTATGGCAAGAGGGTGGATTTATACTGAAATAAACAAACACATTTAAGTTGCAGGTCCTCTTTCTTTTTAGCCGTTTGTAATCTTGCCATTGACTTGGATCTTTCGTGTAATGGTGAAGACTTGTTGACTCATTTCCAAGACTACTTTCCCTATAGGTTATTAAGCCACTTAAAAGAGAGATTCTGTTCCTGGATTCCCAATATTCAGACAGAGGACCAGGCTTTACACATGGACCTTACCGAAACATCTTAAGGTTTCTGAAGGAAGATGTTTACTGTTAGTCGTGTTCCCCAGACTTGCTCATATTGTTTGAACTATATGTGACAGAGTGAATAATGTGTTGGGCATAATGTATTCTATTTAGCCCTATAAATAGCGTAAATGGTAGTCGATTGCGTAACATCCTGGTGTTGCGATCGTCATTGTCTCTTTCCGGTGTTGTGACTGTGGATGCCCTTACAGAAAAAACACATGAATTTCACATGTTTTCCACATGTGATCACATATTTTCCACATGTGATCCCATGGGTTTCACATGGTAATTATGTGTTTCACATGTGATCGCATGAGTTTCACATGTTAATTATAGGTTTCACATATGATCCCTTGGATTTCACATGGTAATTATGTGTTTCACATGTGATCCCATGGGTTTCACATGTTAATTGTAGGTTTCACATGTGATCCCATGGGTTTTACATTTATATGAGTGTCACATGTGATCCTATGGGATGTTACATGGGATTCACACAAAAATGTTCCAAAAACACACATTCCCCGTGTGCATTTCACATGTGTCACATGTGACTTTACCGTGTCACATGTGATTTTACCATGTTTTCACACATGAAATTTCACATGTGCAAAATCACATGTGTATGTGGCCACATGTGAGCACGTGTGTTTTTGCACATGTGAAATTCATGTGGTTTTTCTGTAAGGGTGCTGTGGCAAGGTATGAGCGTGATTTTTGCTCTGCTGTAACGAAGCTCGTGTAAAGATGTTCTGCCTTACTTTGTTTATTTTGTGTTAATCAGAGGGAGATAATCCTCGATACGAGAGCGGGAGCCCGTGAGCTGTTAATGCAGAGTTGTGGACTCTGTATATAGCCTAGAGCAACGAGCCGTGCTACGCAGCAGGTTTATTCCACTTTATTAACGTCACATTCCATTCTTGGATTACGGCCGAGGTATGTGTGCGGTAGAGTTCTAGTCATTACAGAAATATTGATGTGAATTGTCATGTGTATTTTTTTAGTGATTTAAGATATTGTGTTGCATTTACTTTAGCAAGTGGTTGATTCGCAATGTTTGTATTTATATTGATGTGGACTTGTTAAAGAGATCTGTATTTATGGTTGTTTCTATTTGGCAGATCGTTCTTTGTGGAGCTCTATGCGTACGGATCTCTGGTGTCTAGGCTCTGCTGTTTTGTTTATGATTTGTTTTGTTTTTTTAGTTTATTTTGATATTTTTGGTTTTTGTATAATTGTTTATTTCTTTGTAACAGACAGAGCTTACTTTATGCCAACCGCTGGGTTTTGTGCTTTGTAATTTCAAGTTTTAACCTAGTTCTCTGTGTTACAGGAACCAGCCTGCATGGGAGTGCTTTCTCTTTGGGGTCGTCCGGGCCTTCTCACTGCGTGGTGTGAGATTTTCTGCACTGCATGAGTATTGATTTGAGAGTGTAGAATTATTTGCACTATTCACTACACCTTTTTATGTTATTGTAGATTTGTATATCCGGGCACGTGTGGTGTGTGCTTCAGGCTAAGGGGTCCGTGGCCCTGCGATTTTTCCTCTCCCTCTTTCTGCAGGCTTGGTAATCCTGATATTCTAAGAACCGGTGGGCTATTTTAATATTGGGCCTAAAGCGGAGGTCTCTTAAAGTGTGACATCCTTTTAAAGAAATACAAGTTGATTTTATATAAGTGGAGATTTTATGATGTTTATTAATAAAATGGTTAAACTTGAAAGTCACGTCTTTGTTCATTTTTTTGGCAAGGAACTTGTGTTGCCGTGTTAAATTATTTCCGTGGGTGTTAAACCCCGGTGGCGTAGTCGGAATTTAAGGTACTCTTAGAGTGGCGCCTCGGTTTCATATAGCTGTTTGTCAGTCGTGTTCCTAAGACTGACATGTTCTGAAGTTCAAAAACACTGTGTTCCTCAACAGAACATTTTTGTGTCTGTTACAGTACTTCTAGAAGTTACTGATGCTTTGTTTTTATCAGGTCTGTTGCAGAGCACATTGTCTTGGGACCATTGACTGAATTAACAGGCCTGGATGTTAAGGTAAAAATTATTTGCAAAGGACATTTATTCCTGTATCACTTTTTTTTTTTTAAATTAATTGTTTTGTGTCACAACTTGGGCTATTACTACTTTGACTATTTCTCACTTCAACCTTACAACCTGAACACCCTCCAATCACCAAGAAAAACCCTATTACACTAACACATCTCTAAGCTAGATTGGTGTTCATTAAACTTGATTGTTTTTTATTTTAAAAAGGGGCTCCCTCGACAACATTATGGCATTGACTGTGGAATCTTTATGATAATGGTGAGTGAACAGTTTTCCTGTAAAATAAAAAACAACACATTTTTAATTCATGCCATCTCACAGAATGTCCATTAACAATGCCTATAGCCCTTGTCATACATGCAGCTTTTACTTTATTTTACTGGCATTGGGCTTATGTGTAAATGGAATAAGGACTTAAATTAAATGATTGCAGTACAATGTCAGTGCTCAGTGATGCAGTTTTCAGTTGTTTCCCTTCTCCTCACTTCCACCTAAAGCAGTTTGTTAATGTAATGGGAGTTGCATACTGTTGCAATAGAGGATTCTCTATTTTTCATTTGATTTAGCTTGCTGACTTCACAACATGCACACAAAAAATTATTTGTGCAAACTTTGCTATATTTGCAGTACTCCTGGTATGTTGTCATGGATGCTCCATTTGATTTCACAGTTGTAAGTATGAATTCTGTTACGGGGCTGACGAGACGTGAGACATGCGGATCCATTTGCAAGGCTTTATTAAAACAACATGGTCAAGACAGGCAGGGTCAGAGATCGGTAAACAGGTATGGTGGAGGCAAGACAGAGCAATCCGTGGAGCAAGCGTGGGTCAACGATCAGCGAACAGTATCCAAAGGGGCAAGGCAGAGAGATAATCCAGAAACGAAAGCAATAATCCAAACGGGGAGCAAACAGAGTCCAGACGGCAGAGGCAAAGGGTAAATCCAGTAAACACGGGCAGGGTCAGACACGGCAGGAAAACAAGGCAAGACTTGGGGCGTTCTTTAATGCATGAATACAGATGTTCTTGATAGTTTATACGGTCCAGCTCATTGCTACTGTTTGGATATGGCTTGTGACAAAAGTGCCTGTTAACTTGATATTAAAATGTTTTAATATTATGTATGTACAGAGTAAAAAGCTATACTGTGAAGGTGTTCTACTAACCTGTACTTTATAAGCTGATACAGATGTTATTGATTGTTTACACTGTCCAGCTCATTGCTACTGTTTGGAGAGGGCAATGATTTAATAAATGTTGGAAATTGATATAGTAGCAACTAATTATTTGAAGCCGTTTACACTTCCAAAACAAAGAAAGGGCAAATTGGTCAAAATTAATAAATCAGAAGACATTAATTAGTATTTTTTCATTTAAATGTTACCTATTTTAATTAAGTCTAATGTGTATAATATGCTGATATTTTTTACATTGTACTCAATTTATTGTCTTTTTCTGAAAATGCTACTTAATATGTTTGCATACATTGAAATGCATATTATTAAGTTGTCCTTACTCAAAATATCAGTTAGTTTACTAAACTTGCAGAAAGTATTTGGGAAATGTAGTGTTAATTTTATTGAGTTCGATCCAAGTAACTGAGAAGCCTGAGTTTAGGGTTGGCAGCGGTGCAGTTCCTCTGTAGCAGTTTCTCATTGAGAACAATCTTCAGAGTACTTTCACAGAGACTCAGTCTTCTCAAGATCATAATCATCAGAGTCTGAGAGGTGCTTTTCTACTTTCCTAAGAAATACAATGACCCAGGATCACCTTAATGCTCTGGCAATGCTTTCTATTGAGAAGAAACTGCTCAAAGACATTCCTGACTTCAATAAGAAAGTAGCAAGCTTATTATAGCTTTCAAGTTTTAAATTTGTTTGATTTTAATATCGTTAATATCGTTAAACTAAGAAATTCAGTTTAGTTTTTATTAGTTTCATTAGTATTTTTGTTAGTTTTAGTTTAGTTTGTATTTTGTGAGCACATATTTATTTAGTTTTTATATAGTTTAGTTTCAGTTTTAATGAAAGTTTAGCAGAATCAACAGATCACTTCCAGAGCGAAGGCCAAAGAAAGACTTGGCATAATTTAACCTGAATGAATATTCATATTTCCTATAAACGTTAATCATAAAAATTATAATAATGCTACTGTTTATGATCATTGCTTGATTATCAACAGTGGCCTATCTATCTAGTCTATAACAAAATACAAAAAAAAAAAACTCATGACACTTAATAAAATTATTTGATGTAGGCCTATACAATATAGTCTTTTTGTTGTTTCAAATGGATGAAGAACAGCTAGCCTAGCCTATAATTTACGCAATAGGATAAATTATGTATGGAAACAGCTCAAGGGCAACGTTTTTTGGTGATACACCAAAACTTATGCGACCATTAGTTTGTTTTTAGGGATGACGTCATGACGCACACCATTTTATCTGTAAAAGGCCATTTGGATGGAAACAGGCTGTAGACAGTAGTTTTTTTAACGCATATCTCTTTGTCGATAACAAAACAGCGCAAAACCTGGATGGAAACTTGATTATTGAGAGACGGTAAAAGTATAAATAAACCAAAGGAAGTAAGCCTTTTTACTAAATAAATCTACACAAGTTGAGCTTAATGTCATATATAATGGTGTGTTGAGATATTTAATATGACAATAAAAGTAGCCTAATTTGGTTATATGTCTTTTTTCTTTAATCATGATATTGTAACTGTCTTGTCTTGCGCACTTTTCCGTGAATATCTGCGCATAAATCATAACTGGGACTAATGCAATTCAATAATAACGGCAATCATAGGCCTATTTAAAGTCTCACATCTGAATATGTTATTTTCTTTATGAATAATTATAAGTGTGTATGATGTGATTTAGCCTATATTTATTTGATCTACAGTTGGGCAGTGATCACAAGATGCTAGAGCAAGTTTAGTATTGTTTACAGAAAGGTGCTTTCTCATCTTTTCTTCTGTTAATTATCATGTTTGTGTCTGTTTTTCTTCAAAGCACCAACTTGCCTAATGTTGGTTTGATTGCTTGTGTTAGATGAGAAAATGAATAAGTTTGTCTTCCTGATGTTGTAGATTAATCTGTCTTTATGTCTAATGGATCTGGTCTGGTACAGAAATAAATATATAGTGCTGCTGTGGGATAACGGGTCGGTGTTGTGTAAGTACTGCTGGTGCAGGACTCAGCTTTTACAGATATTTCCCTAAACCACCACACAGCTCATATATATATATATCAGCCAAGGGGGGAGAACTTAATGATTACCAAAACCATTATTTATTTTTCTTCATTATCATTTTATTTCAGTTAGTTTTTCAATAACTGTTGTTAGTTTCGTTTTAGTTTTTCAAATATTTTGACATTTTTATTTTATTTCAGTTTACGAAATTGTATTTTCATCAATCGTTTTAGTTTTAGTTTTCATTTACGAAAATAACCTTGGAAAGTAGTTTAGTTTAGTTTATTTTGCACAAGGGTAAATAGAAACAATAAAAACATGATAAACAAACAAAATAAATATATAATAAATCCATATACTGTGCAGGGAGAGGCAGAAAACCCAAAGAGCTTGTTTAGAGCCTCCACCTAAACAATGAAAAACAATTAAACTCATAAAACTACATTACAATAACAAATATAGAGATACAAATTACAATATATGTTGAAAAAAAAGAAAGAAAAACAGAATATATTCAAAATAAACCATCTATGGTACATGAAATACAAGATAAATGATTACAAAGCAGCATTTAAATGATCTTTTATTCTTCTTTTATAACATATTAAAGAGGAAAGTTTTTTTGCTAGATGAGATAAATCATTAATTGAACACCCCTAAATCTTATCGAGTATTGTCCTCTACAAGTGACAACTTTAGGAAAATGAAAATGTGAAAGTTGACGAGTTAAATATGCAGATACCAGATGCCTAACCCTCCTTATTATACCAGTAGTACTTGAGTAAGTTTATTGATGTATCGATATCATCATGTATATTAATGACTGTAATGATGTTGTTTGATACTAGGACAACTTTAGCATGTTCACTCGTGGATAATGGTTTAGCGCTAGCTTCTAGCTAGCTGTGCATTAAGTTTGCATTTTGGCAATTTTGGTCTCATGTGTAGTGTATGCCATGCTCTTTACAATGAAAATTAAGCTTCGGCATTTTAATCACCGTTTGAGTCGGTTCAGACAACTAATGGGTATTGGCGCCTGTTTGAACGTCAAAAAGTACGGGCTTATCTGCTAATGTTAGCTACCGACTATTAACGCTACCTTGAAACCATCCAGCAAATAGACGGATTTAAGGCTCATTTTACACTGTTTAACAAGAAAACAAAACGCTGAGCGAATGTTACGTTTTTCATGTTGGTTTTGAGCGCTATATGCACCCCCGCTAACCAGGAAATCGGGTTTAACCTCAAATATTAAAATGATGTTTTAACAAATTAAAAGTGCTTACCTTTTGGCGCAAGGCAGAAGAAAATGTCAACGAGACAACTTTTGGCTATACGGGGGGCTGCAGACCTGGAGCAGGCCCCTGTTGTTCCTGATGCGTCCAGCAGGGGGAGGAGGATATACAGATCAATTATTAAACCACCACGCTCCAAATTTCATTAATAACCGTCCCGTACATAAACATTGACTAATTGAGAGTTTTGTTGTTTTTGTGTGAATTTATAAAAATGACATTAAGATATCAGATGATCTGCACTACAGATTAAAATATCTGCAAATATTCAATGTTGGTCTACATACATAGCCTACAGGAGACAAATGAATTTGTGTTTTTGAAAAAAAAAATAAAAAAAAATAAATGATCATTAAACATTTAATTAGTGAAAACTTAAAAAGTTAATTATATACATATTTGGATCAAATGGACAATGTAATGGTACATGATCTACTGTAGCCTATATATTCAGGTTTTCATACAGGAGATGGAGTGATATATATGTTGTTGTGAATTTATATATAAAGTTACATTCAGATATTAACCATATTCAGCCCATCAGACTTACAGTGTAATCATATGGACCATCAATGAAATATTTAATATTTATTTATGCTTTAGTATTCACTATTGGTTGTCATGCAGCTACAGAACAGTGTCCTACAAAGCATTTTATAAAGACAAACACAATTCACCCCTTTCTAAAATTACAAGAGCCATTTAGCCATCGGAGAAGAAAAAGACCACTTTTTTGTGTACAACAATCTTATTAACACCATTTATTAAAAACATGAACTAGGATGACTCCGGTTGATGACTCTCTTTTAATTGTTGTTCGGTCAAAATGCTCCACTCACTGGAAAAAAACTAAAGCTGATAGTTGTAGAAAGAAATGGTTATTTGTGAATAATGGCAGGATGTCATGTTTGACCACATTTTCCTTTATAGTATCCTTACAGTACCTTATGTAAATGACAGGTCCTCGCAGACATTTCTCCTCAGCCTCCAGGATGGACAGATTTTCCACAAAAGCCAGGCACAGATAATGGACTACCAGAGACAGAACTGAGATTGATCACACATCCCAAGTAGCCAAGTATCATTTCACATGTTTAGCTGTTTACAACGAAATGAAGTGTCTCTTCTATAATAACCACAAAAACATTGTTTTTAGAGCAATGGTCTCACATTATGGATAAACTATTTGACATTTAAAACAATGTGAATCTGACATAATGCAGAGCTCAGCTAACACATGAGACCCACCTCTGGAAGAAGTGCATTCAGATGAATTTGATGTGGTCACTGTGGGTGTGCTGTCCAGAACTGAAGTCAGGTGAGAGTGGATTGCATCAGTCTGCTCCTGATCTTCAGTGTATATCGGCACAGGTGACTCGGAGGAATGCTTGGAAACAGTGTAAAGCCACTTTGAATTCTTTTAGCCACTGCCTTGCCTTTCAAAAAAAAGAAAACATTTTAATTTGCTGACCCCCCAATACGACAACTCAGTAAACATTAAACAGGCAGATTACTAATTTAAAATGTTTTAATTTCATTTAAATTGTTTGAATGTTGGTTATCAAGAATAGAAATGTAAGTATCGCCATGTGGGAATTTGACTAAGGTGATTATGAAAACAATGACGAGGCATGATTGATTGATGGCTTATGACTATACTGATGATTTATTGCATGTTTCATCTGTGCTGTGTTGCTGTGTTTGGTCAGTTATTTCCATTGGCAAGGAAGAGACTTCAAGGATGAAAGAACAAACTGAGATGTTCAGAAACTAGTACACATACCCCTCTGTCTCAAACTGCTCAATAAGACTCTGATTGCAGGAATGTCAAGCTAACAGAAACTGAAATGTTACAGCATTAGTATTCAGATCTTATTGTTAGAACTCAATGTCCAGCAATAAAGTACAACAACTTTCTAGCAACCTTTTAATGAAGAAAGCAGAAAAGCTTTTTGACACGTGTCGCTCCGCCCACCCCCAATTTCATTGGTTTATAACACGGCAAGCCTTATTGGTGTAGACCCGAGCATGCGCATTCCTTTGTGTACAATTTTGTAAAATTGATTTGGACATACTACAGAAATATGTGCTAACTCTAGAATCATAGGCTTTAATTATTATCTGTTTAGTAACCATAGTAATTTTAGTCAGATGAAGTCATTATTTAACAAAAATAAACTTTTGATGACAGCACCTCCGGGTTCTTCAGGTTATAGCGCTTCATTCATATTTCCTTGAGGATCAAGGCCACGGATCAGCACTAAATTGGGATTTTATACGCAAATGGTGATAATTTACTGTATTTTAGACATGGACAAACACGAATATAATTTGTTATATAACGCGAATATGTTTTAAATTATATGTTTTAAAGCACAACCGTTTTTTTTTTTGTTATTTATAGAGATGAGTTAGCCTATGTTGCTCAATGCGTCACAAACTTGTAGGTTATAAAGTGATATTTTCATGAGAAGCTCAATGTTTCCTTGTTTATATCTCAATAAAATATTTGAACACATATCGATTCTCTTACAGTTTTTTAAAGTTTCCTATTTATAGTAAATAAGTGTCCGTGACATCAAATATTAAAAATCCTATAATTTCTGTATCCACGCCCTCATTGTGTGTGCGTGTTAATCTGTGTACGGGATCATTGTAGCCATATAGACCTGCGTAAATATCAAATATTAAATAACTCGGCGCTGTGAATCTGTGCAAAAGGTGCGTGCGCACTTTTAATAAAAGACCTTCTCTGTGATTAATATTTTTATTTATTTATTAAAGACTACATAGCTGCTAAAAATCTAACATCTGTAGGCCTAATATAGTTCAGTGATTGGTTCTTTTTAAAGGATTGAGCCACACAACCAGTAATTCAATTTGTGCATATAGTCTATATATAAAAGTATAAATAAAAATGTTAAATACGCACTAAAGCACATTAATAATAATATTTGCTTTAGGTCAGATTTAATAACAGCTCTTTTAGTAAACAAAAACATTTAGGCCCATATGCAAATAAATAAATAAATAAAGGAGTGTGTGTTTCAGCAAGGTTTTTATTCCCATTATCCACACATAAAACCCCAGTTCACGCTGATGGGCTATTTGGTATTATTGTCTTATTTGTCACCGCAGTGTTGTTCTTTAAATTAAAACCATTTGCGGGTTTGTCCTATGTCTTCCTGAACTACAATGAATGAAGTTTGTGCTTATCCACCGATCCTAAAATAAAGAATATAGGCTACATGTAAATATTAATTATACAAAACAGCTAAATCTCAAACAGTGGATCATTTTTATCAGCATCGCCCAGCTAAAACTGCTCAATGTTTAAGTATGTCTGCTTCGTGTACTGTGAAAAGTGCAATAATATATGAGGTAATTTAACGTGCCATGATTAGGACTATATCATGGCCACGAATTAAGAATTTGTTCTGAAGACTTCATTCGTGAGCCGCTCATATTAAACAGCTCTGTTCTGCCCGAATACTCGGAGATGTATGTACACCAAGCGTTTGATAGGAACTTACTCTAACTAATTCGTCATAAGTAAAAAAATAAAAATAAAACACATTTGCTAATTGATTCTAACTAAAATCGCTGTTGGTAGCACTTAATATTTCTGTAGTACAGCCAAACAGCGTAGATCATACATAAAAACGTATATAAAGGAATGCTCATGAGCAAACTTCTACATCAATAAGCTCCGCTGTATCATAAGCCAATGAAATTGGGGGTGGGCGGAGCGACACGTGTCGCCCCACCTTAATGTGTCGCCCCCGCCCCATCGTCCAGACTGCACTCTGGAGCTACTCGCCGCACGCGCTGAGTCTCTTTCAACAGTCAGTTGAAAGCAAATCTGCAAAGGCTTGTTTGCTAGAGCTATATAAAGATCTTTATTAGATGAACACCGCGTGTGCTGTCTACTGTTCCACAGCTATAGGCCACGATACCACTATGGCATTACCAGTTTGTTGTACATGTACCTTACATTAAATACAATGTATAATCTATACATTAAATAAGCTGTCACCGAGTATGAAATGAACACCCGTGGAACCCGCGTTAGCTCTGCGCAGCGGCGCGCGGCCTGTTCCAGACACAATTAATATTCATATTTTTACAATATTTACGCTTGCAAAAATATAGGCTACGTTTGTTTACATTTTGCAGAACAGAAGATCCGTCAATATGCATTTGTTTCGTTATGTTCAGAGCAGTCATGTGAGGCGTTTTCAGAGGTTTCAGTGTCAGAGGTTATAGGATAATACATAATTAATTTACTTTAAAATATAATTTAATTCAGTGATGCAAATCAGAATTTTCATCAGCTGTTACTCCAGTTTTCGGAGTCATATGATCCTTCAGAAATCATTATAATATATCGGTTTATTACCAGTGTTGGAAACAGTTTTGCTGCTTAATATTTTTTGGAACCTGTGACATTTTGTTCGGGATTCTTTGATGAATAGAAAGCTAAAAAGAGCAGCACTGATAATAAATCAACATGATTTCTGAAGGATTATGTGACTCTGAAGACTGGGGTAAAGGCTGATGAAAATTCTGATTTGCATCACTGAAATAAATTACATTAAAATATATATATATATATATATATTGAACGGCAGTGTGTGTGTGTGTGTGTGTCTGTGTGTGTATACACATACACATTACATAAATGTAATCTATATATCTAAATAAAAATAGACTATATTCAGTATATGATCCAAAGTAACTAGTAACTAACTACTTGAGTAGTTTTTTTATCCGATACTTTTTTACTCTTACTCAAGTAACTATTCAGACTATTACTTTTACTTTAGTAAATATTTCTAGAAGTACTTTTACTTTTGTACAGTTTTTGGGTACTCTACCCACCTCTGATCTGTGTTCATGCAGGGAACACAAGGGCATCCTTCATGAAAGCATTATCCTAAAAAACACACATAACACCAATAAAGAATACCTTTTATTTTACTTCTGACTTACGGTAGATGTCAAATAGTATGATTTATGTATTCAATCCTCACTGGATAGTAGGCTAGAGGATTGTGGCAATAACAAGCATGTTGGCAGTGTCCATGTCTTTGCTCTGTGAGAATAAAAGGAAAAATTAAGCAGACTACCACTTGCCATTCAAATATGAAATGAAGAACTACAGAAGATAAACTGCAGCTGATATAAAATAATGTGAAAAGATTTATACATGTGCTCAAACCTCTTCATAGACGAGTTTCCAATCTGCAAGAGATAACAATCAAAACAGCTAGCAAACACACAAAAGTCAAAGCTCTTTCTTTAAACAAAGAAAACAAACAGCATAACGTTACCTGCAAATGTTACTATTTACCTGACCCTCAATAAGTACATTTTAGGCCTATCTATTAACATATTAAAACTAATCGACATCAAATCATTTAACTTTAAATGTTGCAATGTTGCACGATTGCTGAACAATAATAATTTTATTGATTATTTGACATACCTCTTATTCGTGTCGCTTCTAGACTTAGTCTGTTCTGATGCTCATACTGTACAGCCTCCCCCTGCTGGACCCTACAGGAACAACAGGGGCGTGAAACAGCCTGCTCCAGGTCTGCAGCCTCCCCCTAAAGAAAATGTGGAGCAGATGCGATCTGCGGTCGGTCGACAGGCGGCGCTAAATCACGGGTTCAGGAGGCCACTCGCTAACGAGTCGTTCTTTTGAGTGATTCAATCGAACCGATTCGTGAACCGTTCGTACAGTACTGTATTGTTTATAAGAGAGAACATCTGTTTAGGAATAAACCTGTAGGGTCAGCCACATGCTTGAACTTATTACCATAAACAATGCAACATTTGACAATATAACAGGCCTATCAAGAATAAATCAGTTATTTCTTCTGCACTGGAAGCTGTCGTCTAATTCCTTGTGTGTGTAAACATAGTTGATAATAAAGCTCTTTCTGACTTCTGAAGAAAATATGGACGCTGCAGCATTTATAAGGAAAAACACAATTAGACTCTCAAACAATATTAGATCAGTGATGGAATCAAATGGTAAAACATACATTAGCATACATTCTGAAAAACATACAACATACTAATTTATAAAAGTTGAAACATAATGCTAGAAGTAGTGTAGTGTAACAGATAAATATAAATACAAAATAATGTTGTTTTTTTGTTTTTAAATATGAAAAATGAAAATAAGCAAAATGTTAAAGTTGACGTCTTATTCTGAATTTTCTCTCTGCCTTCTCTGTGGTCTAATGGGTTCAGGATCAAACCTGGTCTTCATCTGTTGTGCTGTAGGTTTGGTTAAACTGTACTTGTGCGCAGTGTCTGGATAAAATCATCAGAGACGACAGTTAACCTTTATCCTTCAATAATCAAGCAACTGAGTTTTCATTTTAGAATTTAAAGACTGCCGTGTGTAAAGTAGCATAATTTGGTTATGTGTAAAGTTATGTGTAAAGGCATGTGTAAAGTGGCATAATTTGGTTATGTGTAAAGGTATGTGTAAAGTCATGTGTAAAGTGGCATAATTTGGTTATGTGTAAAGTCATGTGTAAAGTGGCATAATTTGGTTATGTGTAAAATCATGTGTAAAGTGGCATAATTTGGTTATGTGTAAAGTCATATGTAAAGTGGCATAATTTGGTTATGTGTAAAGTCATGTGTAAAGTGGCATAATTTGGTTATGTGTAAAGTCATGTTTAAAGTGGCATAATTTGGTTATGTGTAAAGTTATGTGTAAAGTCATGTGTAAAGTGGCATAATTTGGTTATGTGTAAAGTTATGTGTAAAGTCATGTGTAAAGTGGCATAATTTGGTTATGTGTAAAGTGGCATAATTTGGTTATGTGTAAAGTTATGTGTAAAGTTATGTGTAAAGTTGCATAATTTGGTTATGTGTAAAGTCATGTTTAAAGTGGCATAATTTTGTTATGTGTAAAGTTATGTGTAAAGTCATGTGTAAAGTGGCATAATTTGGTTATGTGTAAAGTTATGTGTAAAGTCATGTGTAAAGTGGCATAATTTGGTTATGTGTAAAGTCATGTGTAAAGTGGCATAATTTATACTTGCAGCACAATGACTCATATATTTGTGCTTCATGAACAAACCCCGGCATTTTGCTTCCATGTTTGTGATAAAGTGAGATGCATCACATATCGTTTAGTTCACAGAGAAAAGTAATGAGTTGTAAATTATTGCTTAAGCTTTGACTCCCAGACAAATTACTCTTCCATTACCTGCATATTAATGCTGCAGAATGTTATTTTACTGTTAATATTCACATACTGAAGAAACTGTAGCAGGATTGTGGGAACCAGTGATATTTGTAGATATATTAATATCACTAATTTTATGTATTCATCTTTTTCAGACTTTTTCACTCATACGCTGTATTTATGACCATCATGTGGTAAAGTGATGGGTAAACCCAAGGCCCTCTCATAGGCCCCCTATCATGTGCATGTGTGTGTTTGGTCTGTAACAGATGGCAGGGATGTAAACGATGGGTTAAGTGTGGTGTGTTTGAGCGCTAATGGTGTGTGTGCACCCACAGCTCCTTAGCAGGTAAGACAACTGAAACAATAAGGATGTATGTAAACCAGTGCTGCTCTGTCACACAGCCTGTGCTATAAGTTGGTCATTTTATGCAATAGAGCAAAATAAGTTGATTTGTGTACAGAGTAACAATAGGTTAATTAAGGTCAACTCATATTATAGGATTCTCTACTGCTCCTTCTGAGTCACATGCATCAATCTGCATCTAATCTCACTTTTTGACTGTCCACAAACCTAGTATTGGGAGCCCATTCATTAAATTGCATATCTTGGATGTCTTCCTGATCTAAAGCCTGAGACACCTCAACAGCTGAAGTCCAAAGACATCAAACTCAGTCTAAGGTGAGTGATGAAAGACAGCTATTTTAACCAACTAATTTGTCCAATTCTATTCAATTTGAAATGTTATTTTCCAAAAACTGACTTGTAATCTTATCACTGCATTCCCAGAGATACTAATGCTGTCTTTATAGTAATAGGACTGAGTCACAGTTGTAAGTCATTATTTTCACAAAGATTCTGATCTGTGATGTTTCTCAGTAGACACCAAACATGTTTGTGTTTATTTATAACATGACAGGTGAACAGGTGAAGAATAAAAAAGGAAGACATGTCCCTTCAAATAAGAATAAGACAGGATATTGCTGGATACTGTTGCTTGTTTTCATTGTGTCCTGAAATGCCATGCTTTGGCAATAAACTGATTATCATAAACAACATGTATTTTTCTAGGGATGTGGCATGACCAGGGGATAAATTGTTGCAGTCGTTAATTTAGCCTGATAGCTTGAAACAACTGAAGTATTTCTTATTATTTATTTTGTAAGTGTAATCCTCTGGGCTTACTTTAAGACACCAAAACTATTTAACACAGGAAAAAAAAACTACAGTGTGCTTTTCAGGGGTAAAGATATATTTGACCCAATATGTCTTAATAAATATATTAAACAGTATTGTTTTTTATTTATTTTATTTCCATGACAAAAAAGTTACCATACAAGAAAAACTGAATAATGAGTTTATTGAATAATACACATTGGAAGAAAGCTTGGCAAAAAATATTCAAAGCAAAGATTTATCAAGATTTGTGAATCCCAGAGGGGTCATAGTTAGATCTGTTAAAATAGAGATCTATTTTTAAATAATTGATGTTTTACATATTTAATTTATTTAGTTTATTACAGTATGTTTATGTCAAACTCTCTCCTTGAGACTGGAGCACTCTGCTGGTAAACTGTGATCTTATCTCATGACTCTCTCTTGAGGCTGCATTAGGACTTAAACTATACCATGACTGTCATATTCTATTTCTAGAATTACATTTTATGAATTTTCTTATCATCTTCAGGCTTATATTAAAATCTACTGTATAAAGAAAAATATGTTAAACCCACTTAAGTAAAACATTCTAAGTTATGTCATGATTTCCACATTTACCATGTATTAACAATATGCAACATTTTCATGAAAATACAAAAAAAAAAAAAAAAATCCATCCATCTTCACTGTAAAAAATTGCCAGGAATTTACAGGATTAAAGAGTAGTATTTTACAATATATTACTGTATTCAGAAATGTACTGTGAAATCAAAGCATGCTGGGTAATTTTCTTACAAATGACTGAATGAACAGCAGAATGATGCTAACATCACAGTAATTTACTGCTCGTTTTACTGTGAATTCAATTTATAAAGTTGTCTTGAACTGTTGTCTTTGACCTAGCATATTCATATTCAAAATAAAACTCTACAGCATGATTTATTCATGCTGCATTACATGCTGGGACCCTTCATACATATGCACAGCACAAAACACAGTATGATGCTGTTTGTTTACAAGAAATTACTGAGAGTGCAGTTCAATACAAGATAAGTCCCACTGTGAAATTACTGTGAAAGTAATGCAGTTATTAACCTGGAATATACTGGAATTTCACACTAAATGTTTTACAGTGCAGTTAGTATGTCCAATCTCATTATTTAAACAAATGTTCCCATGAGACTGGAAAAGCATGTAGGCTGAATAAAAATTAATAATAAAATCCTTCACGTATGAAACTGCTGGATCAGTATCAGTATTAATGTCCAGGTGACAGTCTTGTTCAGGACGTGTTGTTTTGATTCACTTGTTTGGAGCTTGTGGAGTTTCCTCTGTCAAATACTGTACAATAGAGAGAAAGATAAAATACACTAAGATCTGCTTTAATACAAGATAATAAATTACATCATTGAATCAATAACTTACTGTAGTTTCTGTAGTTTACAGTGTGGATCCTCCAGTAGAGCAGAGAGCAGCTTCACTCCTGAGTCTCCTGGTTTATTATGTCTCAGATCCAGTTCAGTCAGGTGTGAGGGGTTTGATCTCAGAGCTGAACTCAGAGCAGCACAGCCTTCCTCTCCAATACTGCAGTTAATCAGCCTGCAGAGAGTGAAGAACATGAATTATCTCTGGGATTGTGTTTCAGCTTTAGGGTGAGAGTGTGTTTGTATGAGCTCTGCTTTTCTCTCTCACACCAGGATCGGTGCTATAGAGATTTCATCTTGCCAGCAGCTGAGACATTAATTTAACTGCACTCTACATGATTCCTGATTGTGATGCTGAACTAGTTCATCGTTTTCACTCCTCAAACCGTTTGTAATACTATACAGGTGATAATGTTAAAATAAGAGTAACATTATAGTGTATAGTGTATTCCCTTCTTGCAACTGAAGGGCAAATGTAGCACAACAGGGGCTACAGGTGGTTCCAAAGGGCAAAACTTCCCACTGATAGATTGTTGGAGGCTCAGCAGTATTGCCATTACGCCACAGAAATCGGAGGAAAGGCTTGTCCTCATCAAGGAGACGGACTTGATGAAACATGCCTCGCACATCGCTACAAACGGCTACAGGGTGCTCCCTGAAACGGAGGAGAACTCCCAACAAGCTTGCCCCGAGAGTAGGCCCAGGTAAGAGATACTCATTCAGAGACTGGCCTTGGAACTCAAAGGAGCAATTGAATACAATACGGTCCTTACCATTATGATGGACCATATGGTGTGGTATGTACCACGAATGAGGACTCAATTCACACTCCTTGGATGATAGTGGGGAGACGTAGCCTGCCTGCAGCAACTTCTGAATTTCAGCATTATAAGTGGCGGCCCTTTGTGGTTCTCTGGATAACCGTCTCTCCGTGCTACATAGGAGAGCCAGGACAGCTTCCTTTGGTGCATTCAACGGGGGAAGTGACTCTTTCCAGAGTAATGGGGTAGCGTATCGATTGACTCCATCCACACTAACTCTGATGGTCTTTTCTTCCAGAATGCGGATGGCTTCTGAATCTTGACACGAGCGTGTGACCACCTTATCGGATCGATAAGGCAAAACGTCCAGTTTCCACAGCTTCTCAACCTGGTTAAAGAGGTCAGCATCTGGTGTCACACAAGAAACAAAGAGACATTCCTGTGGCTGAAGACAAGGGTGCGAAGAAACCTTGATGGACCTTGCAATGTCCACCCAAGTCTCGTATGCACAGCTGCTGGTCCACCTTTGGGCCCCAATATCACTGGCTCCACCGGCGTGATCAAATGTGGGTAGTCTGAACCGATAAGCACTAATGGTTGAGCTTGATTGATATCGTCCAAGGGAAGGTCTCTAAGATAGCGATACTTTTGCTGAAGGTCAGTGATGGGATAAGTATGCTGGACAAGACCTAGGTCCTTGGCTGTAAAGGCTCCATGAATTTGAAATGATCTGTCAGGTTGCGAAGCTGGAGCTATAGAAAAGGACACCGAACTTCCCCGTATGGTGTGAACCTCATGCCTCACAGTAAGAAGAGCTAGATCTTCAACTGTACCTTGAAGGCCTAAACGCTGAGCGGCCTCATGCAGCAGAATCGTTCGCTCTGAACCGTCGTCCAGTACAGCGTAGGTCTCTAGCGACTTGTCTCCATTCTGAATCACAACTCGACTCAATTTAAGCAACACCTGCTTTCCGCTTGTAGAACGGTCAAGATACAAGGTCTGAGAAGTGGAACTCACGGGACCTATGCCCTCTGACTCTTTGATGTTGCCTTTCCCACTTGAATCTGTGCTGGCATTAACATCATGAAGAACTTCAAGATGTTTTCTATCGCATTTCTTGCACTTTGCTTTCAATGTACACTTTGAGGTCTGATGACTTCGGCCGCATCTCCAGCATCTACGGCCCATTTTGATCCAATCCTCAACCTGCTCCTTGTTCAAAAGCTTAAAGTTTGAACACTGATTCATGTAATGCTGGATGGTATCGCAGAACGGACAATATCTTTTGGGCTTCTCCTGCATCCTATCTGAGGACACTGACCCGGTCTTTGAGTTCTCTACTGACTCTCCCTTATGCTCGCCTCCATGCAGAACGGTAGTCAGCTTTCGAGGTGGGAAACCATACTTCTTGTCTTTGCGGGGGGCATGTTTCTCATAATCAGGGTATGAGCTGTACTGGGTTCCCTCCACCTGCACACGAACCTCATATTCAAGCCAATCTGCCAAGTCAAGCAAAGTAGGAATCGGAGTCTGAAGAGGGTTAACAAATCTCTTAAAGTTGGCTCTTAGGTCATAAGGTAACTTAGCTAAGAGGCGAGATACATGAGAACCGCACTTCAACTCAGACCAACCAGGGCTACCCAACTGATTCAACATTCCCACTAATGCCCGCACACGAAGAGCGAATCCCTTGAATGCCTTTACATCTCCACTCTTAATTGTGGGTCCATCCATCAAACTGGTGATCCGCTGCAATGCCAACTGATGCGGTTGCCCATACATGTCGGTAAGAGCTCGCATAGTGTCACTAAAGGGAAAACGACTGTGACTGTAAGAATCTGCAACAAGTAAAGCATCTTCCAATTTCAAATGATCCATTAATATTTGAAACTTAAAAGATTCAGAAGCGTCGTCAGGCAGTACGTTGCCTAAAGCGAGCTTAAGTCTGGCGAACTCTCGTGGGTCATCATGAATGAAATTTGGGATTGTTGGTGTAGGCCCACGATATTGCACTGGCAGCGTGTGCAAAGAACGGTTAAGATCTTGATCCGAAACTGGATATGAACGATCAAACGGATATAGCCGTTCGTTGCCAGGATAGTTCTCAGTTTTAAGATCACGTTGAAATGGAGGACTAGAACGGTCAGCTAAGGCAGTTCCTTGCAAGGTGTGCATTTGGTCCCCATAGTATGTATCATGAAGATTTCTAATGGGCCGATACTCTGAATGCGAATGACAAGTATGTGCATCTGCAGGAGCACGACCAAAAACACGAGGGGGGTAAGATGACGGATGGGACTGCAACAACATGTCATCATCATACTGCCAATAAGGAGGATTCAACAGACTCTGCTGCAAACCACGAACTTTAGCAGTTCGGCCAGGAACGTGTGGCGGTGAGTCATTCACCCGATGAGGAGGTTCAGTATACTGAGGTGTTGATTGACCTGAATGTAATTGGCTACCACTCAGTCCACCTACTCTTTTTAGACGATTAGTAAGATCTTCAATAAGATCTTGATAACCATCACGACGTGCGTGCAGAGAATCATCCCTAGGAGGTGCCAATGGCACATACTCAGATTGACCTGGATTTCGATCATCCTGATGTGAGGCCAACATACTTGTATCCATTGGTGTAGAAGATACCTCATTTCCCGCACTAGGTGATTGCCGTGAGGGTGATGAAACCTGTAGTGGAGCTGACACAGGAGAACTGGCGACTATATCTGAAATACGTTTCACATCTTGCCGCAGCTGCTTACTCTCCTCTCTCATTTCACGAATACATGAGAGAATATCAGCATTCATTACCGTATTGACCTGCTCATCTGCAAATGCGACTTGCCTCTGAGGATGACTAACCTCATAGTCCTGAAGATACAACGGCTGACGAGTAATTCTGCGTGGCCTTACCACCTCATCCTCTATCATTCCCTCTCTGAGTCTGGACATCATCGCTGAGACGGTTAAAGCATCCGGCTCGAAGGACCATTAAATGTAGAAAGGGAACTGTATTGCACTAATTACTAATACGATGCCAACCGTTTCAGAGGGTCGATTACCACATCTTGATGTCCAATGACTACGAGAGTAATGACGAGCAGGTAGACTTACTATGTTGTACTATTTTACTTTAATAAGGTTGAATAACAAATCAAATACAATGTGTACATATGCAGTCAAAGGATCACATAAATGTAAATAAAATGTACATATGAAGAGCGTAGGCCTACGCAAAATAATAAACAAATACACAATGAATTATTTCAACAGAGTTGAATTTCAAGGATACAGCTGGTCTGTGATTCGTCAGTGAAAATAATGATTACAAGAGTCCGTGTTAGTCTCTTCGAAATGCAACATATCAGTGATGTGAAGCTGTCGTCTCAGACCCTCAGATGAATGATGAATCCTCTGTGACAATAAATGCAAGTAGACCTAGGATGTGTATCACTCGATGTATGACTCTCAAATGTGGTTCTACAATAAACAAATAAGGTAATCAGTAACAGAAAATTGTATAGATATGCCATTAACACGGCAGACCCGCTGAGATGTTACAACTCTATAATGGTTGATTACGTATGCCATTATTAACATACAATCAGGTAACCACACTCTTGCATAACATAAATTATAATGTAGCAGCCATACATCAAGCTGAACAGTGAATACGTGACAATAATAATATAATGAATACTCAAATGTAACTCACAATCTTCAATGACGCACATTCAAGAATCGTCACCAAGGAAATTTCAGCACGAAGTTTAATACCATCCGTTGCCAATGAAGACCACAAAGATTCTTTCCTGCAGTTCACAAAGTGAAGGCGCTGCAGAAAGAGATTTTAATCGGTCTTATTTTACTGCCTTTCAGGGAAGATTGCAGGACTTCAACTTTCCCTCAGGATCCAAACCGAAAAAACGATCCGCTCTCGCGCGCGCGCTGAGGTAAGCCACGCCTCCACACATTCAAATAAATGACCAACATAATAGCTGCACAGCCCTTATAATAAATGAACATAAACTGAACATGGGCTTTTTTACACAGAGGGTGCAAGGATAACCACAAAATATATATTCTGTGTTTAATAGCCTGTTTATTAGCTTGTGTCTAATAACATATTAATTTTTGTTCCTTTAGATTCACAACACATTGCTACAACTCCTGCAGCAAACCGTAACAAGAGGAAAATACAACAGATTTATGCTAACATTAGTCTGTCTTATGATTTAGTTCTCTAGACTTGGGAAGTGATTAATAAAGAGGAATCTGTCTGTTCAGTTCATGAATGAGGTGTTAAATCAACCAGATCATTGAGGAGAGGAGTGCTGTATCTTTTCTAAGTGATCGAACCTACGATGTTCACACAGCGGATGAAAAAGCAGACAAAAAAATCCCATAGACTTACAATGACGGAATGTTCATGAAAGCATAATCTAGCCGCTGCCGTTTTCAAATTCAAAGCAAAACTGTGACATTTCATTCACTGACGCTCTTCAATCAGTGGCTCTAAACCCGGAATAATATAATCTAATACATAATATATCAGTACCATATTGCTAAATGTATGAGACACAAGGAATACGTTTCTGCTATAACTATTTATTTATATATCTTTTCTTATTTTCCACAGAAGAAAGTCACACTGTATTCAAATGACTTGAAGATAATTAAAGTGACGACAGTTTTAATTTTTGGGTGAACTATTGCTTTAACATGAAATGTTTTTGTTTGGCAGCATTTTCACAGTTTTTATGTTTAATAATATAATAACACTTACTGTAGTTTCTGTAGTTTACAGCGTGGATCCTCCAGTAGAGCAGAGAGCAGCTTCACTCCTGAGTCTCCTGGTTTATTACAGCTCAGATTCAGTTCAGTCAGGTGTGAGGGGTTTGATCTCAGAGCTGAACTCAGAGCAGCACAGCCTTTCTCTCCAATACTGCAGTTATACAGCCTACAGAGAGAAAGAGACAAACTAAAGATGAGTTAAGTTCATTCACTGTTCATCACAGACCCATGAATGAGGTGTCAAATCAACCGGCTCATTGAGGAGAGGAGTGATCAGACCTACGATGTTCACACAGTGGACGAAAAAAATCAGGCAAAAAAATCCCATAGACTTACAATGGAGGAATGTTCATGAATTTGAATCTCAACTGTCACTTTCACACACTCACACACACACACACACACACACACACACACGCAGGCACACACACACACACACGCACACACACAGGCACACGTGCACACACACACACACACACTAGTATTTGTAAATATTAAGCCGCATATTAAAACAGCAAAAAGTAATTCACAGAGACATTTAATGTAAATGGAAAGGAAATTATGATGGAAATGAATGCCGGCGCAGCCGTGAGTATCTTACAGTTTTTTACAATAATTTTTGCACTAATAACAGAACCTTCATGTCATTTTTCAAAACTCTAGACACAATTCACAACCGATGATCAAAATGCACATTTTTCAAAACACTTAACACTTTTTACAAATGCTTGGATAAAATACACGAGCCAAAGATCTTTTGTTCATTGAACTAAAATCACAGGTTCAAATTGACACAACTTAACATTAAAGTATTACTATTTCTCGCATAGTACAACTCGCACATTACATCTGAATTGAGTGTTTATTCATTTCATTGCAATGATCTAACCATCAACTGATACAGCTGCTCAAAGTGCAATTATGAACAACATTACGAAAGTGAAGCAACTGAGGACTGAGTATGTTCAGGTATGATCAGTTTCAAGATGCCTGTTGTTGGGAGAAAAGAAATCCCAAAAAATCTATATCATTGTTATCAGTATTTATTTTTCCTAGACTTTTTAGATGTTGATAGAGCTGGAAGCTGATGAAAACCATTCATATTTTTGGATGAGGCAGGCCATGACATGGATGAAAGGTTGAGAGCCCAGCGGTTGAGACGGGCCCAGACCGATGTTCGCTGGCGGCCTAACCACCCCACACTGAATGTGATTTTGAGGGGACCCAAAGCAAAATCAGTGCAATGGGCCCAAAACTCCTAGCGGCGGCACTGAGAGCAATCATGGTTTCAGGCCCATCCACAGTTTATCAGCTTGTATTTACCCCATACTCCTATTTCTTTACTGTAACCCGACTGAGGAGTTTTTCTCCACATGGAGGTCAAAGGTTCACAATAGACCTCACAAACAAGTCCCTCTTCTCCAAGCCAAAGATGATATGTGCAATGATATCAAAGGAGACCGATGTCAGGCCTGTATTTGCCATACCAGAAGATTTTTTCCAAGATGAAAACATCCATTATGATGTGGATGAGAACCTGTGGCCAAACTCACAAGACAGGGTTGATAAAAACATAGAAGTGCAGTGAGGGACACTCCAGTTGACATTTTATTGTAGGCCTAAAGTCGTTTTTTCTTATCTTTTTTTTTTTTCTTATTGAAAGTTTTTTGAAAAACCTGTTGTGTTGATTATTTCATCAATAATTTTCAAATTGTAATGTTTCTAGTGTCTGTACTTTTCTCAATGATGTATGAATGTGTTTTGAACAACTATATTTAATGATTGTACTAACAACTAAACAGTGAAACTATGGGTATCTTGTGAGTGGGGGATCTAAAGTAATGTCCTTATGATATTTCATAAATTTGTATTTTGAACCAATGCTTCTGCAAATGCAAGGCTTCTTTAAAGATATGAATGCAACATGCAGAGTTTTGAACATTGGATAGCCTGTGTTACAAATAATGACTGTTTTGAGTTTTGTGTCTAGAGTTTTGAAAAATGACATGAGGGTTCTATTATTAGTGCAAAAATGATTGTAAGAAACTGTATCTGAGAAACATTTCCAGGCTGCGTTCTCAACAGAGCCACTGGAGGACACTAGAGTCATGTTGAAAAAGTCGTGACGTATTGTCAAGTATGGTGACCCATACTTGAAATTGGTGCTCTGCGTTTAACCCATCCAAGTGCACACACACAGCAGTGAGTAGTGAACAAATGCACACACACACACACACACACACCGTGAACACACACCCGGAGCAGTGGGCAGCCATGCTGCGGAGCCCAGGGAGCAATTGGGGGTTCGGTGCCTTGCTCAAGGGCACCTCAGTCATGGTATTGAGGGTGGAGAGAGCGCTGGACATTCACTCCCCCCACCTACAATCCCTGCCGGCCGGGGACTCGAACCCGCAACCTTTCGATTACGAGTCCGACTCTCTAACCATTAGGCCACGACTTCCCCTACACAGGACAACATACCACAAAATTTATATTCTGTGTTTAATAGCCTGTTTATTAGCTTGTGTCTAATAACATATTAATTTTTGTTCCTTTAGATTCACAACACATTGCTACAACTCCTGCAGCAAACCGTAACAAGAGGAAAATACAACAGATTTATGCTAACGCTAGTTTGTCCTGTGTAAACATACACAGGAGAGATTATGCCTGTGTTGGGACAGTTTAATACTCTTCAACTGATTCAATTACACAAGACTTGGTGCCACGGAGAACATGTAAATCATGGATTGGATAACTTTGGATCTGTATGTTTAATTTTTGGACAGTTAGCAGTTGTTTGATTTCAACAGATAACAGACTGTTGCCACAAATGATCAAATTCAGTTAGCAGAAATCCAGTTGGTTCAATGGAGAAATGTAGATGTAATCAGTCACTAGAAAATTTGTTGGAGAGTTGAGGAGGCCTGAAATTTTTACAGTGTAACCAAAGTTTGGGTATTATTACTTTCCATTGTGTGGACAAAAAACATTTCTCTAAATAACTTCTCTTATGTTCAGAGAAGACAGTCATGCTGTTTTGAAATTATTTGAAGATAATTAAAGTGATGACAGAGTTTTAATTTTTGGGTGAACTGTCCCTTTAACATGAAATGTTTTTGTTTGGCAGTATTTTCACACAGTTTTTGTGTTTAATAATATAATAACACTTACTGTAGTTTCTGTAGTTTACAGCGTGGATCCTCCAGTAGAGCAGAGAGCAGCTTCACTCCTGAGTCTCCTGGTTTATTATAGTTCAGATCCAGTTCAGTCAGGTGTGAGGGGTTTGATCTCAGAGCTGAACTCAGAGCAGCACAGCCTTCCTCTCCAATCCTGCAGTAACTCAGCCTGCAGAGAGAAAGAGAACAACTAAAGATGAGTTAAGTTCATTCACTGTTTGTCACAGACCCATGAATGAGGTGTTAAATCAACCGGCTCATTGAGGAGAGGAGTGCTATATCTTTTCTAAGTGATCGGACCTACGATGTTCACACAGCGGACAAAAAAGCAGACAACAAAATCCCATAGACTTGTTTGTTTTACGTGTTATTTATAACAAACCATATTACAGATGCGTTGCCAGATTTAAATTGAACCGTGGTCCTAGCGCGTGCCGTCCACGAACCGTTCCACCCCTACCTCATATCATCTTATTATTATTATTATTATTATTATTAGAATAGCCTATATCTCAATGAGTCTACTTAAAGAAAGAGAAAGAAAAGAAACTAAATAAATAATTTCTAAATTTTCTACCTCATATCATAAACACATAGAAATGTAAAAGTATTCATGGCAACCCGTCAAAATAAAAGTTTGGTTTCACTTGAAGACATTGCGGCAGAAATATATTACTATTGTTCAGTAATAGGCTACTACTACTAAAATTATTAAAACCTTATTTTTAAAGGAATAATCATACTATAATAATAATCATATTTCTTCAATGTTTTAATTTTAATATTAAATCCCCTTTATTTTCCAAAAAATAAGATTTTATTTTCATTTTCATTAATTAAAAGATAAAATGAATGTTTTATGCCTTAATAAATGTAATTACACAACACAGAGTTTCTGAGGAAAAAAATATAAATGTTAGAATAAATTAAACTTGTTTTTATACTTTTAAATAATTAGACAATAAAACATAAGGTTGGAAAAAATAAAACATTTAATTGGGCCCTAAACATGTATTTTTTGCTAAATAAATTGATGTTAAATTGTTTAAGTTTCATGATTTTAATTAATTAGACATACTTTGATTAGTAAAATTTAATTTGATCATTAAAAAGATATGTAATTCAGGTACTGTTATCATGATCATTACCATCATAAAGCCTTCCTTGGGGCAAAATAGGAGAAAGACAAATGATTATCAATGTACTTATTCACACGTATGTTATCCAGGCGTTAATCCACAAGTACTTTCTAGACGCAAAGTAAAAAAATCCTTTCTTTGCTATGTCACCACCGCGCAGTTTGAGCGCAGCTCCGACATGTGACCGTGACGTCTAATGTGTCAAATATTACGTCGGACGCCTGAATCTTCATTTGTTTCTCCACTTTTTCTCTTGTAATCTTTAGTACTTGATTTCAGTTGACAATGTATATTCATGATACTTTGTATATTATGTACAATCATTCTTTAAATGTCAACTCTGTATTTATGCATTCCATTAATTAAAGAAAAACAAAAACAAACAAACGCCTGAATATGATGGGATTTTTGCCAAACGGCTGGCGAGCGTATGCACCTTAATTCTTCTGTCAGTTTGCTTAGAGAGTAGAAAAAAACTGCAGTTATCACACCCCATAAATGCACACACAATCACACACACACACAATCACACACACACAATCACACACACACATACACATACACACGCACTCACACAATCACACAGTCACGATCACAAACTCTCCAGTCTGAACTTATGGAGCTTTTCCGCTGCATAGTGCGGCACGGTTCAGTACAGCTCACTTCTGGTGGGTTTTCCACTGGGAACAGTACCTGGTACTTATTTTAGTACCACCTCGGCTGAGGTTCCCAGCGAGCCGTACCGTTACCAAAACATGACGTTTAAACTCTGCTGATCACTGATTGGCCGGAGAAAATTGTCACTGATTTAAATCAGCACAGCCAGTGAAGGATCGAACACAATTGTTTTGAATGAACACCTTTTTTAAACAACCAAAAAATGTCTGTTTCGTTGTCTGTTGAGGAAGTACAGATGTTCCTCTCGTTGATAGCCGAGGAGCGGATCCAGCGAGAGCGTGATGGAGAGACGCAGAATTAAAACGTTTTTCAGGAGTCACGGCAGTAGAGGCGGTGCAACTATAACGACACGAGAATAATCCCGTCCTCTCTAAAGCAGTACTAAACTGCAGTGCAAACACAAAACGAGCCGAACTGAGCCGTGCCGTGCCCGTATGTACATGAACACCACTGATCCTCACAAACTTCTCCAAAACACGCGAGCATCCGTTATAAAACTCTGTGCATTCAACTAGGTGAATATCCTGAGCTGTGTTCAAGCAAAAATATGATATTATAGTGATCAGTGCACCGAGAGCACAAATACACACGGTTCGTTTGTGCATCAAATAACAGACACAACACACACCTAATGCACCATCCTGTATGTGACTGTAATCATCTTTACCTTGATGACAATCATCATCCATCAAAACTTTAGGCTACTAGTGTGACCCTGGCTTCTTTTATCCAGCCGAGATAAACACACATTAGTCTTGAGCACATTCAGTACAATCATTGTGTTTGATCATTTTGGCTGATACTTATGCTCATACAGAGTACTGTATGCTCATATAGTGTGACCCTGGCTTCTTTTATCCAGCCGAGAGCTGTATTGTGTATCATCTGCTCATACAGAGGTTTTGAGCCGTCGTTCAGTCTGTATTTCACACAGATGAGAAACGGTCTGCTGCTCCGAAACACAGAATATCACAGAATACCTAGAGAGGTGGTGCTTTTATTTATATATTTACATTATTTAACATATTAGTCATAACATTAGTGAATATATTATATTTTAGTTTTAAGTTATCTCGCGCCCCCCGGCTGAGAACCTCTGACCTAAAGCGTGATCTACCAGCATTGCCTTCACGATCGACCTGTTGGGCACCCCTGGTTTATACAAACATACATTAGTCTTGAGCACATTCAGTATAATCATTGTGTTTGATCATTTACATTTTGATTCTTAAACGCTCACCCAAAAATATAAAGTGTCATAATGTACTTCCCTGCATGTTGTTCCTGACCCGTATGACCTTCTTTCTTCTGTCAAACACAATAGATCATATTTTGGACATTGTTGACAACCAAAGTTTTGGTATCAATGCTTTCTATTGTGTGGACAAAAACATTTCTCTAAATATCTTCTCTTATGTTTCACAGAATAAAGTCACACTGTTTGGAAATGACTTGAAGATAATTAAACTGAAGAAAGTTTTCATTTTTGGGTGAACTATCGCTTTAAAGTAAGGTTAAATAATTAATATTAATAATTGAATCTATATAAGCACTTTTCTGGGTTTGTAATATGTGATACTCTAAATGAATTTGTAATATATTCCGTTCAGTTTGGGCTAGCTTATAACACTGTCATGCTACAATACTATCGTGCCTAATGTATAGATGTTTTGGAATATCTGCTCTGAATATCTTTGTGTTGTTTCTAATGCATTTCGCTCAGTGTGGGGTAGTTTCAACATAACTTGTTTACAAATATCTGTTCTTAGGTGTAAATGTTTTCTACGTGCTAGTATATGTCCGGTGGCTGGCGTTCGCAAATTTCTCGGGTGTAAATGTTTGAAAAGCTGTAAATACGCGTGGTTTACAGCCCATCAACAGATATTTGTCCGTGTAATTGGCCATCAGCAGATATAGACACACATTGTATCCATCAGTTGGCCATCGGTTTGCTTTGGATTTTGCTAACTTTTTATTTTATTTTTTTTAGGCATGTGGCTGCATCCTGCTCACCTGCATCAGCACCTCGCAAAGGGAAACGCAGGTGTCGTTCAGGTTTCAGTGCGATCGAGAATCATACT